>NW_015374045.1:0-78684 GCF_001272555.1 Dufourea novaeangliae | reverse complement strand
TTTCCCTCCCTTCCGCGCCTCCTCTTGCTCGCTCTCGTCCCTGCTCTCATCCCTCCATAGCAGCACCCTCGAGAACAACCCCTCCCGCTTTTCTGCAGCGTCTCGACATCCCGGTATCCTCCGCCTCTTCCCTCGCTTTGGCGAACCTCTACCACCCTGCCGGTCCGCTTGGCTGATGGCAAAGACCGAGGTAGGGATGAAAGGGGGATAACGCGAAAGAATGGAGGATGAGTATACTCCGAACACGAACTCCATCATCCCCACATATCTTCGCTGTTCTGTTTCGTGCCGAGTTTCGACAGAGAATTCCGTACCTACGGCTGACAACGGGTACAGGTGTTGTTTATGGGGCCTGTTATTACATTCAGCTTTTAGAGAGGAAGATGGAGTGAAATATTTTCGAAACGGAACGGTGACTCTCGGGTGTGTGTATATATATATATATATATATATATATATATATATATATATATATGTGACATAAAAACGGGTCGAATATACGCTGGCCCAGCTTTAATATTCTCAAAAGTTCCAGCTCTCTTCGGGTCCAGAGGAAGAAGAAGAAAAAAACGAGGAATGGGGAAGAGAAAAAAATAAAACGTTGCCGCTTTCAGAAGACTTCATAGAATCCAAGGAAAAATGCGAAGGAGTAGGCTTAATGTTGCGTGCCCGGGATGCAAGGGGTTCCTGTCGATGGCCCAAGCTGTGTCGGGTGGGTCGGACAGAGACGGGAAAGAGGAGAGGGGATGAAGAAGGACAGGGCGGAGAAAGCTGGAGTCGCGGAGGCTTGTGGGTAATGTTGCGTGATGAGACGCCTCGCGGATTCATCGAGGAGAGGAGAGGAGAAAAAGGAGGAAAGGAAAGAACGGAAAGAAGAGGGAGGAGAAAGAAAGACAGAAATGTAGAAGCAGGCGCTGCTCTAATTCTAAAGAGCACTCTCGTCGGACTCTCTGCCCCTTTCCTTCCTCCTCTTTCTTCGCCTTTTTGTCTTTCTCTCTTTTTCAATCCTGCGGAACGCGTTCCGCAGCGCGACGAAAATCCAGCAGGCCACCGGTAGCCGTGTCATGAGGATGAAAAACGCATTTTCTTCATCCTTTCCTCCTTTCTCTTCCATACCTCATCGCATGCCTTCTCTCTCGCCCTTCGTGCCCTCATTTTATTCTCTTCCGTCCGTTTAGATGCCCAGCGGAATCGCAGGGAAAATGATTCCACCAGAATTTCAAGGTGTTTCTCTTCGATGAGATTTTAATGCCCCTGCCCGCCACCGTAGAGTACCAGGCCGTATATTACCCGGCAGAAACTTTATCGAAGTGAAAGGGGAATGTATTCCTGGTTACTGTGTCGGAGGAAGAATCTCCGAAAACTCGCGACAGTGTGAATAAATTATTCGCGTAGTGAGCTAAAATCGAGAACATTGAAATGAGCGATTATAGGTGTTTGCTTCGGCTGGCAGACTTGTTGGTTGCCTTCCAGCTGTACGAAGCGGGGTTCTGAAGGAGGATTGGGCGGGCTACCTCGGCTGTGATTAATTTGAATCAGCAAATGCCTTCGAGGGTTTACACTGACTGAACTGAAGGCACTGCCATGCCAGTAATATGCTACGGTCGAGAAGCTGAGTCGAATGAGGAGGAGGAAGGCGTACGGAACGGTGCACGAAGAGCGGGGGACGAAGGAGGGAGTCTATGGATATGTTCACAAGGGAAGGAAACATCCCCCGCACAAACCGCAACGAAAAGCCAACGGCAGCCACGAAACAACCCCCGTGCAGCCTCTCTTCGGGGACGATGCATGTATACAAGGGAAGAGAGAAAGGAGAGCCGGAAGGGCGAGGGCGAGGGAGGATGAACAGGAGGGTAGAGAAGGATCGAGGAGGGTGGAAACCATGGAGGTGAAGACAGAACAGCACCAAAAGTATGGAGGGTAGAAGACCGTCTTAAATCACTTTTCTCTCTTTCCTTATCAAACTCGATTTTGCCGCCATCAACTGGCAAATAACAACCCTTTTTTGTGACAACAACGATCAAACAATTCCAGCATATAAAATTTCATTACCAACTGAAAGCATAGTAATTTCTTGTCCGTATGGTATACTATTGTTCGTTACGAATCTGAAAGAATAAGTATGTTACTGTTGGCGAGAGAGGCGTTTCTCGTTATGCCCCAAGAACCTTTACGTCTCGAACGATTTTACGATCAAGTAAGCACCGTCTATGCGTCCGAACACGTATGATAATGACTCCCGGTCGGAAAGATTGAATTTTGTTTTGAAAACACGAGCCGTGTAATACGAGAGGTTCTGTTTTATTGTCCCGCGAGGACATGTCTACGTGGAACAAGGCTGGCCTTTGATTGGATTTATCGTTCAGGAGGCTGTAACGCGGAAGCAAGGGGACACAATCGACGATTCGAAACAATCGATTTTCACCGTGAGTCCGGAGGCACATATTAACGGGTGGTATTTACATGAAATACTACAACGTTACCCCCGTTGTTAGCGACGGGTCTAAAAAAAAAACGGGGGAGAGAGAGAAGAAAAAGTCTAGCGAAACGCGGGAACCGGTGCACGGGAAATTTCTCTCGCCAGCGAAGAAAAAGAATCGGAAACATATTAACGATGACGACTGGGGCTCGCGTTAAACTGGAACGTGAAGCGAGGTTTGACACGAAACTCTTTTTTCTCTTCTTCCCCCGAGCTTCGAAAGCTTCGCCAGGGCAGCAGTTAGCAAATTTAAAAAGATAAAATGCTTGCCGCGTGGTGACAATCTCACGGAATAATTTCTAAAATGATACACCGATTACGAAATATGGGATACCAAAGGGAGTATCGTTGGATAAACTTAATCCTGCCAATGATCACATGAAAAGAAACTGTCTTCGAACCTGATTCTGAATCGGAAACAAATGTTTCGGTAGGGCATTCTGGTAGAGGACACGACTCGTCTCGTGGCATCGATGGATTTCGGGAGAAACGTGAAAGTTAATACGACAAAACGGGGGTAAACATTTATACGAAGTAATAAACGGGCATGGATTCGTCCCTGGCTGAGCAAGGGTGTCGGCAGACCCAGTGCGACTCGAATGTACCCCCCTTGGGCTTCCAATTACTCGCGTTTAGTTGCGTTTTTCCGCTCGAATGCCCTCTCTATGATACACTCGCACACTCGACCCGCGCTTGGCTTTTAGTTACCCAAACCCACTTACCAACACGCGCGCTCGCTCTTGTACACCTGATCCGCGCGTACGTGTGCGCGTCTGTGTTTCGCGAGCAGTCGTACACGACGGGCGGATTAACGTATGCGAGGTACGCGAGCGTCGCTACGAGCTTGGTAATATGACAAGGGTTAACGATTGACTGGGTGCCACGCCAAGGATTACCAATCAAATTCTCGTTACAACAGCTCGCCTTCGTTCCGCGGGACTAACCTTTAAATACCGTCGCGAGAAGTTCCTCGACGATCAGATTACCCCACGATTACGACTAATTTTATCGTTTCGAGACGGATATTCTAATACTCTATGATCAAGGAACCTTGACTATGATCTAGAGTATTTAGAAACTTATATCACTCATGTTTGTAAACATAATGAGATTGGAATGAAAATAATCGTTTAGGATAGATTATATTTCAGGAAGGTTATAGGTAATTGGACCACCAGGTGGTCTGCAAGCGGACGGATACTCGTTCAATTGATGTTTCTGTGGCGTTACGAAAAAAACAACAGATCGCGGGTGGAGTTGACTTTTTACGTATATTTGATCAAAGTTACTTAACTAAATGCTCGAATAATTATTCAGGGAGTTGTTTCTAGATAGAATACTAACTTGTATAATATTATACGATCAGGCTTTTCTGATCGAGATAAAAGGTGGTTGATATGTTGACATAACCTCACACTTACATCATTTGTTATTGAATTCTGTGTCTACTCGTCAACAAGAAAGCACGTAATAAATGCAGAACATATTGAAATCAATTTAACGCGAAAGCACAAGTAGAAACATAAGTCAATTAAAAACATCGAATGTTCATTATGGAGTAAAGACACTCACCTTCATATGATTGTTCGTAAAGCACTGATTCTTACAAACAACAGGACTGTTCTTCTAGAAATGCCCCTTCTGCTTGAAACATATATGAACTATTCCGCACTAATAAAGACTTTTAAACGAAAGACAAACTATTAATCCCACTAAACACTTCGTTCTCCCAACAATTACCGCGCAAATGTTACACCAACCTATCTCTGCACATCCGCCGCGCCGTACTACGTGTACCAGTAGCTGTCTTATTTCTAGTATAAACAATTAACATCCTCTAATCTGTAACTATATTCTCCTAAATTTAAAGAAAATTCAATATTTCATTTAACAGAGTATTGAAAACATTAATATTCGTCTAAATTTACAAAACATTGAATGTTTAATTACGCTATTGATTCACGTAGTGCTCCTTCCGCGGTAAAACAAGTGAACGTCACGCGCGTGTGCTTTTCGCGTCAAAGAATTGTAAAATTTGATTAGTATTTTAATTGTAATTGTTTATTTACGATGTAAAACTATTTAATCAATTACGATAATCATTTTTCGTAAGTGTATTCGTGTGGTGTCGCTTGAAGAGACAAAGGAGAAGATAAAACTTGGATCCGCTCGAAAGCGCATGGCCAGTCACGGTCAATTGTCATCCGCTATTGAAGGTAAGGTTATGACTTATTGAATTGCACGTACCGAACAGTCGTTTTGCACTGTTATAATCATGGAATGCTGTTCTTCACTGTGATCCAAGAAAAAATATGCTTCCGTCCTTCGAGGCAGTTGCGTTCGCCGGCAGATGTAAATCGAAACGGCTGTAAAAATCAATGTTACGGTAGCATATGCCGATTCTCTGTCACAGTCGTACCAACCGAGATTTGGAGCGCGGGCCGTTGAAATAAATCTTTCTCTGGCCACGGTCAGATAGAGCTCGTCCGGTATGTGAGATGCGATAAAAATAATGTTCAGGCGATAAATACATAATTTCCCTTGCCATCCAGCCCCGGTAATAATATAATAACGAAATATATTGTCTTGACCTGAAACGTAAGAAGTCACGCTATGCTTCTCTGTCCACCTTATTGAACGTGCATAATTTGTACGGCGAAATAACTGAAAACGTTGTGCCATAATGTCATGCAGGTCTCGAACGTAAAGGCAGTTAGGTCGAGCGATTTGTCGTCTAGCGACGAAGCTCGCGGAAAAGATCGATCTTTATCGCTCGAAATTTTCGTTCGATCGCCATGCGAAAAATAATATCCCAACAGCGTCCCGATAGATCCCGATTCAACGTTAAATACGCGACTAATACGCGAAATAGACATTGTTCACTGTGTATTTTGTACTTTCGAATTGTTTCCTCTAAAGAAATCGACTGGTGTATAGGGTCGCGCGACACGTGTGTTGACGCACCCCGTTGGAAATAACACCGCGAGACGGTTTTCGGTTAGATTAACGTTGTAAAACGAGACGCAATTATGTTCGCAGGACAGTACGACCCTCGGTCGTTTTCGCGATTTTGCAGTCGGCGCTCAAGGATCCGGGATAACGAGTTAATTTAAATACGAAACATCAAAAGCTTTTAATCTTTGCGCGGCTTGGTCAGCCGCGGCAACCTACTTTTTTTGCCCGCTGATACACGCCACCCTCATTCATATACATTGTAACGTGAATATATCCAGCTCGCGTATATCTCCGCGATTATTGAACAATCAGATACGTTAACGACAGAATGAAAACGGTACTTAATTCGAGGGAAAATCACGGGGTGATCCGGGGCTGATATATTTCTCGCTCGTATTCTCTCCTTTAACATGCGGCCCCGCGGGATTTCTTCTGTTTCGTGCCCGTTATCCACGTATAAATTTCATTTCTCATCGCGATCGCTCGAAGACCCCCGTGCATCGATAGCGCAGCTTTAACGCGCGCGGAAACGCTCGCTACACGCAGCGCCCGCGTAAAGAAGAAAAAAAAATGCGCGTGTGTTCCTCCCCGCGGGCAGGGCCCGCGGGACACGTGTTCCCTTAAAGGAGTTGTGTAAACCTGCGAGTTAAAGCGCGCGAGGCGATCGGGGAACATTTATGATATTTTATTTTTATTTTATTTTTTTTTTTGTTCGTTCGTTCGCGGTACTCGAGGAAGGCGATACAACAGGGTCTCTCGTACAGAGGTCGGTTCGCATGTCTCGACGAGGCGGTCTCCGTGGTCACATCAGTCTCCGAGCATGCGAGGGCCCTCGAGCTAAATCCCCGTAATATACACACAGGGGCACCGTCGAGGTACTATCGCGGCATTATACAGACATACCTATATCCCCAGCCCGATGACTGCTGATATGACATGCGACCGTCTTAGATATAGGCTGCACGACATGCTTCGCTCTCTTTCTCCCTCCGTCACAATTTCCTTCTACCCCCTCACCAACACTCACCCACCTCTCTTCGCAATCCTTCCCTCCCACTCGTTTCTCACCCTCCTGTAATCCGCCCATCGGCTTTGGAAAACGCTTGACTCGGCCACGACGTGTAATCGGCTCGTGACCACGGGCTTCTTGATGTACGAACAGTTTTATCACGACTGGTTCGACTCTATCTTTTTTTGAATAAACCTTACCCTGCCCCCCCCCCTCCCCGGTGACTTCTCCGATCGTCGTAAAATATAAGTGGGAGAATTAAATTAACCGTACCGTATACACCGCGCGATGTAAGGGTGTGGGTGTGTGTATAAATGCGGCGTGCGGTGCACAGCAGTATCAAACTCTTCGTATCTTTCGTATTAAAATGCAGCGTGCTTCCTTGCTTTCTCAGCAATTATTGCCGGTACTTTACTGCAAGGCAAATGCGATTCGATTCGTCTTGCTCGGGGTGCTATCCCGGTTGCCGATCTGCATAGCTGTGCGTCACGCACTTGAATAAAAAAAAATGAAAAAAAAGAAATAAGTTATGTACTCATGGTACTCGCGGTGCTCCTATGTTAATGGATGTTAAGAGTAAAAGCTCATTCTTCTTATTCAAAGATACTTTTAAGATAATCGCGCACTACACGCATGAAAAGCATTATTTCATAATCTCGCGCCCCCTGTTACCCCCGGCGAACTAATATGTATACAGCAAAATTACAACTCTCGATCCCCCGACGTCAGAGAGATCGCGAGTTCTGGAATGTGTAATTGAAAAGCACACACAGGGGACAGGGAGAAAAAAGACGAATTTCGCGATGAATATGGAGAGGGTCGCACGGTCGAAACTTTTAAGCGCAAGAACGACGGACAAGTGATTCGGGAGTTTCACGCTTCCGCGAAGTCGTACCGGGCCGGAAAACAGGCGGATGTAAAAGCCGCTGTAAACCCCTTCCTCGGCAATCTTCGTCGGGTAATGTCTCAAGCGGTATCGATTAGCAGTGAAAGAGAGGTTGAAAAAAAAACACTTATAGAGCTTACCCAACCGTTTATGCTTGTGGAATACAAGGAATACAAATCCGAAAATATCGATGTCCCTAAAATCGCAGTCCGGAAGGGAGGGAAAAGTTTCATCTGTACATTCGTTATAATTCGTTAGGAAAAAGCGTTTTATGCGGATATAGGGAAAAATGCGGGAAACCGTTAATTGAACTCGCAAAGATGAATCCACAGGAGGACGGCAGGCAGGGGGTGTAAGGTGTAAGTCGGGTTGATCGCGCGCAAGAAGTCCGAGTCCAGAAGCCAAAGAGTAACCGAACGCTCGTTTCTTGTGGATCGATAAGGGTGGCAGGGCGGATTGGCCTTTTAGCTAAGGGTCGAGGAGAAGGAAGGCGAGTGGTTTTTATAGCCGGCGAAAGGACAGGGAGGGTCCTGGGATCCTCGGGTGCCTTACTCGACCAGAGTATCCCTAATATACGTCATCCACGTTACCGGCACTTTCCTACATCCCTCTCCCGACCGATTCTCTCCTTTCGGTCAGAAGTGGCCAAATCTACTTCCTCGTTCGCTTTTATAGATTTCGAGATCTTGAGTAGCCTTGTACAACTACTCTCCCCTTCCCCGTGATTGGTTCGCGTTTTCACCCTTCGGTTTTCCTTCGATATTAAATGACACATATTTCAGCTTGTTTACTTCCAAATAACATCTGTACACGAGTCACGTCGGGATCGTAACCGAACAGGGCCGATCGTATTCTGTTCTTGCGCCTTGTATGCATCGCCGCGACGAATAGGCGAGGACCACGTCGGTGATTAGAATGATTGAACTCGGTGGGCACAAGATCCCCGGAATAATATCTGGGAACTTATTGGAATTATTCCATGTTACTCAAGAAGTCGCAGGGAGAATGTCTGTTACGTATCGTTGAAAAGAACTGTTGCACTTTCGAAATATGTATATGTGTATATCCACGCGACGAGAGAAACTCGTGTCGGCTTCTACGCCACTGACAGGCACGTATTCAATTTGTACGAAGAACGTGTGCACGTTTGCCGCACGGTAAATACACGTACGCGTGTGCATGCCTCTCTCTTTCTCTCTCTGTGTATCAGACTCTCCGTTCCTCTCGTTGACCCTCACCGATACGAGCGGCCAACACCTGCCCCCCGCGTTAACCGAGGTTAACGCAACCGTAACCGGCACGCACACGCGCGAGTCAGCGCGAGTGCGGGCGCGAACCAGCGCACGAAATACTATATCCATTTAAACATGGATGCTTTATGAAGTCACACATATCCTTCGGGGCTCGCTGGTTTCTCTCCTCTGGTTGCTCCTTTTTCCACCCCCCTCGCGCTGCTCGCGTATTCTTTTTTTTTCTTACGCGTGTACAAACGCGGGTGGAGCACGTGCAGCCCGGAAACAAAGAAAGTCTGGGTGGAAGAAGGAGGTGTCGCCGTGGTGAATGCGGAAGAAGGAGGGAAAGAAGAAAGCGAGAGTCGGAGAGAAACACGCGTTGGGCAGGGGGTGAAGGGAAGGTGACTCGGTGAACGAGAAGGGAAAAAACGTAAAGGAGAACGAAAAGAAACGCGCTGGGACCGGATGAAAGTGTGCACTGTGGTACACAGTCTTGGTTGGTGTGCAGGGCGGCGGTCCGAGCTAAAGGGAGTAGAGGTGGAAATAAAGGGCAGAGATCGCAAAGGAAAAGAGTTTATGCACGTTCGGTGGTACATACGCATACTTGGCTTCGGATGCAGGCACCCCCAACAATTGTTCACTGAAAATTAAACCACAACGAGATTTAGCTCTTTAGTGTCTGCATTGGGTAATAAATTTTAGACTTTGAAAAAAAAATGAATGAATAATGCTCGTAGACGGTATGCATTTCTACCTATCGTTTCGTATATTTTCGTTGTACCTCCAGGAGACGAACGCAACGCGCGCGCATGGCCGTCTTTCACGATTTCCCGAGATGAAAATAAACGCTGGACCATATTGGCTCGCACCCGCGATACGTCGTGATATTTCTGCGAGCCTCGCGCGCGCGCGTTGCTGTGTTACGAACTGTTGGAGACCCCAAGATCTCCGGAGCGAACCGTAGCCGCCAATAAGCGGATCGCGAGACTCGCACGTAGTTCTCATTAAAATAATAGCTACTTGCAATCTGAACAGCCCGTGCCGTTTATACATAATTGTGCCATTGAACTCAGGAGTGGCCGCTCCAACTATTCCACTTAAAATAAAGTTGACCGTCGGTCTTCGTCGACGTTTTTCTGTCAGCGGTAAAAGAAACTCGCACGGGGAGATCGACCTATGAACTTCGTTAACTTCTCGACCGATCGAAACGCGAGAAGTTGATAGTCTTATGCATTTCCGTCTATCTGTCGCTGTTTTCTAAATAGTGCCTCCAGATCCGTAAACGCACAGAAATTAAAAACGAGTTTTCGAATGTCAATTCGACCGAGTAAAGTCATTCCTTTTTCACGCGTATCGATGAAAACGTACATGTGAACGAAAAAAAAAAAAAAGAAAACAGAAAGAGGAGAAGAGGTGCCGATCCCTGGTTCCAAAGGGCGAAGAAGCAGGGCGGAGCTGCGCTCGGAAGGGTGCGCGGGCGCGTTTCAACGCCGAACCACCATCCGTGGGGTCGGAGGTCGCGTTCAGGTGCGACGAAGACGGAGAAGAGGGGCGCCTAGTGGAGCGAACGCACCCAGAAATGCAAAGTCAAAGTGTCGGTGCGAAGCGAGTTGCCAGCCAAGCCCCGAAGTCGACGCGCCGGGATCCGGCTCGTATTTCCACCGACGATTTACATTTTCTCGCGAATGTGTCGCGTCGCGCGCGTTCCACCTTCTTTCTATCGTCCATCACGCGTCGGCGGACGCCTCTTGACGGTTCGGGAACCGGTCACACGGCAGAATCGCGGGAGTCGTCGCATTGCGCGTAATCGATCGACGGGACCGGTTCACGGATGGATCGATCGATCGATCGATCGATTCTCTCTACCAGACAGCCGTGGAACCAAGAAGGGGTTGCTACGAGTGCACGCGTTCGTTGAAAGTGTGACTACTACCCTCGCCGTCGATCGCGATATCGATCCCCGGAGGCGATTGGTCACCACGTGTTATTCGCGCTACGTGAGAGATTCGATACTGGATGGATGGGTATTCCATGAATAGAATAACGTAATCGAACAACGTTGTCCTGCCAGCGAAAGGAATCATTTGTATACCTACGTATTTTTGATACATCGAGAGCTCTCGATAAAATTCTGATGACCGCGGATGTTGCATAACGACGCAGACGATGATCTGAAAGTTGAACTTGAGAAACGGCCGAGACATAACGAAATTATCGGACAAGAATGTTTATAATCAGTGCACACGTTAGATACTTCGTATCGAGCCCGTACAGACTACACGTCAGCAACAAGAAGCGATAAGAGCCCCCGGCACAGAGGGACAAAGTCGTGGATCAGTGATCAACGTCGTCAGCAAAAGTGATGCGAACGCGGTGAACACCTGTTCCTTACCAAGACGTCGACGTTCGTTCCAGCATACGTGGCCGAAATTGAAATCAGGAATGATGAATGTACGAGCCCGGAGGGTTGGTCATTCACGATCACTGAACAGACGACTGGAATAAAGTCTGTTGCAGCTTATTTCGTTTGCAACAGTAATGCTCGGCAAAATGATACACTGGGATCTCCGATGAATGTAAACTTTCTCAAGTAGAAGTAAACACGATTACAAGTTGTTTAAAAAGTTAACGATGGCTCAGCGAGGCTGTTATTGCAAAAGTAACGTTACTGGACACGAATTCTCGGTATCGTTCCCAAACATTGATAAGTAAATGCAAACAACATCGACAAGCCTTGCACAGTCGAAAAACTATTTGGGTGGTCCATAAAGCCGGCGCTCGTTCCACCGCTCCTGCATCCCTTAAATCATATTTCATCGGATTCGTTCAAAGTTTTCATCGGTTCGAGAAACTGGCCGTCCTAACGCTCGGAATCACAATCGAAAAGACGAATCGAAGACGTTATCGTCGCGTCCATCGATACGATTCGCGTGGTAGTGGTGCAACCTCGAGTCGCCGACGTACATAGGTCTCGATAGGAGAGGAGCCCGGGAGCGAAGAAACGAGAGGTTGCGCTCACCGTAGGAAGAGAGGAACGCGGCGGAGAGACAGCGGCTGATCATTGGTGGACAGCGGAGCCGGATCGCCTAGGTGGTGGGGAAGCCACCAGGTCGACTCCGCAGGTGGGGACGGCCAGGAGGCAGAAGGTGGAGAAGGCGGAGGTGGAGGCAAAGGCAGTCGTGGTAGTAGAGTAACACGAAGCAACACGAAGAGGAGAGAAAGAGGAGAAAGAAGGGGGTGGAAGAAGCGGTGGTGTAACCGGCAGAGCTCGCGGCGGAGCGAAGAGAACGGAGTGACGGGGCACGGGGAGGACGGGAACAGCGAGGGTGGAGAGGGTGGGAAAGGGTGAAGGAGAGGAAGAGAGAAAGAGAGACAGAGTGAGTGAGATCCAATCGGAGGGAGTGGAAGAGGAGGGGAGAGGGAGAGGGTCGCGAGGGTGGAGGACAAGGTGGCGGAGAAGGAGGAGACGCGGAGGACAGGAGAAGCCTCCACTGTCGGAGGACAGATCCAACGCACGTCAGGATCCCGGTTGGACGGACTGACGGTGCCCGTCAGATTACGAAGGAACCAGAGGGTACACCGTCGGTGTATCGGAACCCGCGTGTCGGAATGGACTCTGTTCGCGTACCCTTCGCAGTGAACGGCATCGAGCCTCGATCGGGACGCGTTTGTTTCGTCCTATGATTGATCCCAGTGAAGAGTACCGAGGGGAGGAAAAAAGAAGGAACGCTTTTGTGCGAGTCAACGTCGAGTCCGTATCCTTCTGGGAACCGTTTCATCGACGGGGGTAGAGGGTTGGGGTCAGTGATATAAATCGGGAGGATAAGACGATCGTGCATAAACTCTCGCATGGCTCGGAGGACTGTCAGCTGCGTTCTTACGATTAGTGTTTTGTTTTCGAATTTGCCAGCCGCCCTCCAGCGATGAGATCCAAGCCGGTGGCTAGAAGATTGGCACAGGGTGAGTACGTTGCCGCCCTCTTACTCTCTCTTCAATTCTTTCATTATTTCATTGATAGATTTATATTTACAAGTCCACTGAAATGTTCCGTATGTATGTTACGAGTTATCGAAAATTTACGTAACGCCGTGTACGCGTTAACGATAATTTAGTGAACAATGGGAAAGTATCGAGGATAAAATTCTTTGAAAGTTCTTTTGACGTGTCTTGTTTTTCCCCGTGATTCGATGCGCGTTTTTAGCCGATGTTCTACATTGTGATGGTTAATGTACAATAAACAAATGGATCGAAGTTTAGGAATGGGAAATTCGCTACAAATTTGAGGAGCGAATAACAAAATTTTGAAGAACGTGCTGTTTCGTTGCTCTTCTGAAAAGTGACATTATAAAACGTAAGACATTACGAGTTTTTTCGCGGAACTTACTCAACGAAGCTATAAAAACGTACCCGCGGCATAGAGGCTATATAAGTCTCGTTTTCGAGATTGCCTTTTAAAACGAGCTTGTGTCTTCGTCGTTCGCGATTCTGCGATAATACCGTCGGCAGTTCGACAGACTTTAGTTTCGCTAAACAGATCGCGTGACCAACGGGAAATGTTAAACACTAATGTACACATACACTCGCCGAATTCCTACTCTCATTGCCCCTTAATTTGCAACGGCTCGATCCAATGGACTGTTACACAATTAAAACGGGCAACGAACTTGAAAAACTGAACGAAGATTACAAGGATATGTTTAAAGTAGCCGAAGAAAATTTCATTCGGAGTTTTCATTACGGAAAACGGCTTCGGAGCTCTTCTTTATTGTTTGGAAAAAATTAATTGCTTGTGGTGGGATCGGTTACGGTAGTATGTTTCCTGATAACATTATCACGTACCGCGAGCCTGTGTCATTGTTCACGATATCGTCCCACTCGTCACCCCGCACAGAAAGAGTAGTAGGCGGTTCTCGCGCTGGCGCACTCGCGACGTCGATATCGTTTCTTCTTTCCTGTATTGTCTAGTCACTCTGCTCGTCCTCCTGCCTCCACCTCCTGGTTATCTACTTTCAAAAGTCCCGCCCATTCTCGCCTGTCACCATGTTTGCGAGTCTCTACACCGCGGATCGCTAAACCGGCTTGTTTTCTCCCCGTTTCGACAAAAAGTTACTTAATGTCTTGCGAGCACGAGTTCAAAGCGTTCGAAGTAACTTGTTAAGTTCGACGAGCTTCTCACTAACGCGATTAAAACAGTTCGGTCACACGAATTTTCTGACGTCAATGGGCAACATTTTTCAATACTTCCGCACGATCAGAGAACATTTGCCCCGACAAGAACGCGGATCGATCTCCCTTTGTTTGCCGGTTAACAATGCAGGATCGCTTCGTTCACAAAAGATTCGCCGGCACAACGAGCGCAACGTTAATTTATTGTTATATCCTGAATGGCGGCGCGCGGCTAACTCTCCACCGACGATTCACGGATGGGACGGATAGGCAAATTGGTGGAGAACGGTTGACGCGATCGACCGATGTCTCTCGTCGAGAACAATACTCGTGACACTGATAGCGCGGTTTAACGGAACAATGTCTGCGGACACATCTGTCGTTTACTTGTCTTACATTCTTGAGAGCTTGGTCCTGAGCCTTGTAGTCGATAAAGTGTGAATGAATATTTAGTTTCTGTAATAAAAATTGTAAAGGAAATAGAAGATCAAAATCGTACCGAGTATACGCGAAGAGTACTCCGTTTAGATTGTCTGACAGATTTGTCGAGTAGCACGGCCTGCTCGTTGCATGATTTATATCGTGTTCGCGATTTATAATAAAGCATCGCTTCCCACGGTCTGCCACGCACCGACGATGACGACGACAGGCACTTTCAAGGGATCTAGTAATCTGTAAGACAAAATCCGTTAACGCTTGACTCACAAGTCGACGAAACAATGGGAAAGAGGAGGAAAAAGAGAGAGGACTCAGGGCGCGAGGACTATTGCTTACGACGACGCGCTTTTTCGCAATGGCGCTTGAAATTAAATCGAGATAAAAAAAAGTAGTTTTCCGTTACGCATTCAGCATCGAATCGCGGCTGACTATCAATTTTCTCGATCCCGCAGACAATATCGAACCACTGTGCTCCGTTCTCTCCATAGGTATTGTGCTCCGAGAGCAGACAGGAAATTTTTGAAACTGATAGGAAGTAGATCGGGGATGGGGAGGGGAGAAGGGCGATCTCGAGCAAACCGCAGGAATAATCGCGGAATCCACCTACAACGCGTTTCAAAGGCGCATCATCCCATTGAGGGTTGCGTCTAGCCGCGGCACCGGAAGTCGTATCCGAGAGGAGACAAAGCCAAAGAAACATACACACAGAGTGCCGTGCACGGGGGTGTGGGGGCGGGGGGAAAGGTTCTGTTTCATCGGTGCTTTTGTCTCGCATCCTGAGAGAGTACGATTGAATATAAGGAGCCTGAATAGATCGGATGATCCTAAGGTAGGTCAGTCCATTCTCGTCTTGCGGGAGACTCCTGCTACCTCCGATCCCACCTCTTCTTCTTCTTCTTCTTCTTGTACCTTCTCCAGGCATTCCGCCCCTGGGGACAATCCCAATTAAAAGCGTCTTCCTTCTCGATATACATACGTATGTCAGGAATAATAAGATTCCTCGTTGTGTCCTCGAGTTCTCTCCAAGATTTCCTGTCGTCTTCGATGATCGTTTCCACCGCAGCCACCTGGAAGAGTCTGTAAACGGATGATTTCTGGAATTACGTTTCACGAGTGACACGGTATTCCCATAATTTTTCGCGGCATTACCCGCGTCTTGCGTATAAATACAACATATGCATAATACGTTTGACCAGTCACGCGATCAGTTCCGAGTACTTTGAATTTTTCCTAACGACCGAACGCTTATCAAATAATGAGATGATCACGTTGTTGCGACGGTAGCTCGGTCCGTTTGCAAGTTAATTAATCCGGGGGATATACACGGTGTCGAGTCTTAAACAGATGTGGGGGATAGGTGACACGGAGCAGCGAGACGATGACACGAAAATCGTAGGAATTTCGATGTACAGTGACGCAATGCCTAGGGAAGTAACCCCGCGCGGTTATTGGACGACCGGACGTGATCGATTCGAGCCGTATGAATTAAAATGCCAACAATAGCCCCTCGAATAACTGCACGCGGCCATGCAAATCCGATAACAGAAAGTACGAACAATCGTCTCCGGCTCCTTCTTCGGGTTTTCCTCTTCACCCTTTTCTTCCGACTTCCACCACTTCACCCCTTCCTCTCTCCCCCCTCGGTTTCGATGCAGCAATAATCCCGCAAGTCTTCCTTGACTCTTTTCTTCCGCGCTCTAGCCTCCGCCAATTAACGATCGTGCACGGTGTTTATCATTTGTTTTGCCGTTTCCGGTGGAATGCAATCAGGCCGGCCCTGAAAGAACCGTCGGCCAATCAGCCGCGACAGACCAACGCATCGAGAGCAGCCGGATCCCTCTCTCGATCGAGTAGCGCGCGGTTCCACTCGGTGTAATGCTAATATAATTGAACGTCGAAGGTGGAATTATTCCCCCGCGGTGGGATTTCCCTACGCCCTTCCGTTTCCGTGGAACATTCGCCTATCATCGACGAGACAGGCAGCCGTTCGAATTTATTTAATTGCCAGGATCGATCACGTGTATTCCATGAATCGATCAACGAAAATCGTCTCCGTGTTCGTACGATTTAGACTTCGCGTCGCCGTCGTGTGTTGCCATCCAAAAGCACGCTCGGGCGATAAAACGAGGGCCGTTGTTGATGGTGCGCTAGCAATCGAACGATTAATCAACTAATTAGGC
The DNA here is from genome assembly GCF_001272555.1 of Dufourea novaeangliae. NCBI lineage: Eukaryota > Metazoa > Arthropoda > Insecta > Hymenoptera > Halictidae > Dufourea > Dufourea novaeangliae. The sequence goes on along the minus strand of NW_015374045.1, from coordinate 62,339 downwards.
ATTTGTCGTTCCGGCTATCGCGATTCCTCTCCGTCCCAACGATTGTTCGCCGGATAAACATTCGTTTCTTACACTCCACGCGACTTGCAAGGAGGGCGAGCTCGCAAGAAGAGCAGGACGCGTGATCGCGGCCGATTCAGACTGACGGAGCTACTCGGCGCCTGAATGCGGCTAACACGCCGTACCGACGAGTCGCGCGATTTGCCGGAATACCCGATCGCGAGCGGGAGAGAGAGGCCGACTGGTATTTTATTCGCTCCGCGATATTTCGAGCGTGCCTGAAAAGGAGCCATGTCGAATACACCGGTCTTGTTTTCATCGATGCAGATGAAAAGTTTATCGGGGGGGAGGTGAAAAGGGATTTTATTCGATCAGTTATATTTTCACTCCCTTTCGCGAAGGAACTCGACGATATCGGTCGATGTTCCGTGTAGAATCGGAGCCGAAATTTTGTAGAACTAAATATTATGCGAATAGTTCTCTTGGATCTCCGATATCTACTGCATTTGCATACGAATACGAGTGGTAATGTTCGATAAGACGACGCGTTACCATTGTCTTCGGGGGGAATGAGGGAGCAACGAGTGCCGTTTAACGAGCAAGATTTCCTGGAAACTTTTCCCCCAGGAGGTACTAAAACACTATGCCGTCATAACGATAAAACTGACGCATACTGATGCCTCGTTCGTTGCGCATCAAACTACATACCCTGGACTACGAAGTAACGAGAGTACCAGCGTACACACGTTAACAATTCGAATCGAAATAATGGTATACATAAAGCCGGAATGACGTAACCTGTCGACGTACGCTCGCGAGAAGGTTATTAAGTCGAAAATTCTCTTTTATTTCGACGGTTCTCGGTACGCAGGTTGGTAGACGTGAAGGGGAACCGAGGTGAAACGAGTCTTTGGCGGAGGCGTGCGTACGTAAAGTAAGAAAGAGTAGAATACCGTAACGGATGAGCACGCGTGTTCACGCATGAACCTTTCGCCGTTAAAATCATCCTTGTTGTTTTTCTGTTTCTCCGAAAGAGTATGTTTCTGTTATTTTTTTGCTTCGTTTCGCTCTTTGTCGCAGCGCCAATCAACAAGCGACTGCTTTTCCCCGGGTGTTTCGCGAAAGGGATCGAATACCGTTTTCTGCTTGGAAGAAAAAAAAATGTCCCTTCCCGAGCGGCGCTTAATCGGAAATTTATGCAATATTACGGGGGACATGCAACGTCGAAAATCACGAAGATAAAGCGATAAGACATTAATTAACGTCGAGGACACCGGGCAGAGAGATGATGTGAATCGTACATTCAGAAGCGAGTCCGGGGATCGTTGGAAGGTAGGACTCTCGGGGCCACTTTCCCCCCGAGGTGTTCGCGTGTCTGGTATTGTTTTACGAGACTCATTTCCCGCAACGTCATTCCACTACCACCGCCACAAGCACTTTACCACCCGTCAACGTTACCATCACTTTTCGCCGGTCAGTTCGCGAACTCGCCTTCCATTGAACTGGGCCAGAATTCCGGGATTATAATCGATCTGACGCCTCCTGTGACTCGCTGAAAAACTCCCACTCGATAGTGTACGTTCTCATGTAAATTTTCCGTGGCTGGTCACGTAAGCTTCGACGCCCCGCCTCTACACGTAGCTGAACACTTTTGCGGAAGTTAACGCGACGCGACAAGGTATTCCGAGCCGACGAAAACATTGACATCCAGCTGGACGTTGAAACCTAAAACGTCGAACATAATTTGCGGTTTCGAGCACGGAAACACAGCAACAATTTAGATGTAATGTACTTCGTCGTAGCTCGGCAGATAGTTTGAACAACACGCTGCGGCGGTCGGCTGCGTGATCTGATAAAAGTCTAATGAATCTGGTATTAAAGGGAATCGAATATCCCGATAACGTCAAGCGTCCTCCCCCTTGTCCGTAACATAATAACTTCCATTCTCATTTCCTCGGTGTCCAACGCGAGCGGTAAGATTTTCCTGATGACAATCGGCTACCGACCATGTACACCCGTTGGGCTCTCGTGCAGCCCGCGAAAGTGTCCCTACCGAGGAGTACACCGCCGGTCGCACGAAGAACCTGCTCGGTGTTAGTCGGACTGAGAAGTAGGTAGTCGATGTAGGAATGACACGAGCGGTTATCTCGCTGGCCACGCGATATTGTCATCAGGGGTAGGAGGGGATAAAAGTAGTTAACGAGTGGGAGAGAGAAAACGTGGCAAGAAAGAGTAAGATCAAGGAGGGATGGAGGAGGGGGTGAAAGGTAGCGGAGGAAAAAATGAAGGAGGAAGGACAGGGAGAGGGGGAGTGAGGACGCGATAAGATCATCTTACCACCCCCTGGCATAAGTCGACAGTGGCCTTTCCCTGCCCTGACCAACCCCCTCCGTGACTCGACGGAGACCATTTCAACGATAGCACACACACACAGAGGCACAACCTTACTCGGCCACCGCGTTATCTCGCACGCGAATTAGCTCTACAGATTTCCTTTTTTTTCTTCTTTCTTTCTCTCTCTGCCTCCTTCCTGGCTTTCCCTCCCCGTCCTCTCCCTTATTCCGCTCCTTCTCCAGTCTTTCTTTTCCCCTCGTTACCTTTTCCTTTACGTGCTCGCACCGTCACCGTCCTCGTCTTCGTCTCCTCCCTCGCGCGCTGCCACTTCTAGTCGACGACGTTGCGACAACGCCGAAGGAGGAAAACCTCTTACATACGACACACCGCACACGACCGTCAGCCAGTCCACCCCCCCTACCCCTCCACCTACCCTTACTGGCACACGTCTATCGCATTAGCGCGCCGTGCCACGTTGTTGCCGCTGCACCACAGTTGTGCCGCATCGGGGACCTCGCGAAATGCATATGACGCGTGGTGTGTGCGTAGGTATGCGAATTTTCATTGGAGCAGGACCGACGCATAATTTTGCATAAACCCGGCTTCGGATCTGTAACGACCACGGGGCAGGCGATTAAATTACCGGTACGCGCTCTCGTTTAAAGAGAAACCGTGCTTATCCTCTTTGTCCTTGCGGAACCAACCGCGAGCGATCGCCTCGTTAATACAATTCCGTCCCCATGGAAAGAAGTCGTATCCTGGCTCTCTATCGCATGGATTGTGTTTAGACAGGTCACCAAGATTTATCGATAGCGACGCGGTTTTACGATCGTTCACGTCGCGACCGACCGACAGACCGCCGCGCCGCAGCAATTGTTTGTGTATCGCGTGGCCAGACATTCAGGATTTTACGACGGTTGGGAGGTTGGTTACGCGACCGCGATGAGGATGTCACGGTTCGCTAAAGAGATCGACACAGACCTACGGTAATAAAATCGATTCGAAGCTGAAAGCTTATCTGGCATTACGCGTGTGTAGATTTAATTACCCTCTTTCGGTGCATAACCCTCGAGAAGGGTGATTTTTTTTATGGTCACAGCTTCTCTGGTTTCTCAGAGCCACTTTCACCACGACTCGCGGTGGGTTTCTCTGCTATCTCAAGTAGTACTTGGTCTATTCGGCCGTGATGATCTCACGGGAACGAGATGACACAACCACGCCTTGAAAACGTTTTGGTATCCCACGTACGTGTACCTATATAACTGCTCGTTTCAAGGTTCCTGTTCGATATTTCTCCCTGTCAATTGTGTAGGTAATATATGTACACTTTCAGCGCGTCCCTCGATCTCTCACAGCTCCCGGTAGCAGCCCGTAATACGTCACAATATTTAAAGCAGTGTACAGTGACACTGGAAAGAATGAACACGTACACCGCGAAACGTGTTGCCGTTTCGTGGCACGTACGACTGTTGCGTCTATTTTGTCCTCGTGAAAGGTACGTGCACGAGGGTAATGCTCCACGGGCAAGGTGGATACTGGATACGTATGCGCAATGGAATTCAATTTGGTGTCGATGTATAGGGGTTGCTCGGAGTTCCCCTTGATACACCTAACGCTCGCCTTAAACGCGTTCCAACGAGGAGAAGATTAATGTGTTATTACCGCGTACGATACACTTTGAAATTGAGATTGAATAAAAAAAAAAGTCCAGAAGTATCACCGATCGTTAACAACGATGTTCACACGCTACAATTTCGACGACTCGCCGCGAACGAGGATCTCGCCGCTGCGAATGAAGCAGCTCCCCTTATCGAGTAACTTATACAAAAGGGGGTTCATTATCTTCACGACAGACTCCGTGATGTCTTTCGGCCCTCGAATGTCTTTCTAACCCTCTACACCACGCTCCTATTCTTCCCTGAATGGCGGTCTCCTTATCTTCACGAGAGATTCGCGGGCCACTCTTTCAATTGAATTCCGCTCTGGGAATCGTGATCACCCGCCTCTCGCAGTTTCACACACTGCACGTCGGTGAACGTTCACACGTATACCTACATCCCCATCGGGCCACTAACGCGCGTCTGAGTCCCTGTACGTTTTCGCACAGACTAACAGCGTGTTCGTTTGTATGTGTTTGTGTACACGCACGCGTTTTCGCGTGAGACCACGCATATATTTCCAGCAGTACATCGAAACGCCTGGCAAACCAATACATGGACGCTTATTTCCGTACACCGGAGGAACACCAACACAGACTCGCATTTGGACATGTCGGTGGTTATGTAAGTCCACCGTGTGTACGCGTGGACTCCTCTCGTTTGTTCTCCGCTTGGGAACAGGGACTCCGAGACAAAAACTCGCAGTTCAGAACAGAAAGAAGAGAGAGAGAGGGGAACGGAGAGAGAGAAGAGACAAAAAGGGCGAAAAAGGCGAGCCAGAGAAGAAGAGCGAGCGATCAGCTTGTGGCGCGAATCGGGTTTAGGACTGTGTCAAATGACACTGGTCAAAAACACGACCGCGCGCGACGATCGTCTCGAGAGATCCTCCTACCATTACAAACACACAACCCCCCTCCCTTTTTAGCCTCTTTTTTTCTCCTTTTCGGTGTTCATTCGAGAACCGAGATGAGACCGTGCAAGAAATTTGTGTAGGTCGTAGGTCGCGTGGGAATGAAGAGCGCACCGTGAGCCGAGGTCCCAGACACGAATTACACGGTCCCGTCTTCGTCTCCATCATCCTCCACTCGTTCTCGTCAGCTTCGGTTCGGCAAATAACCGGGCACGATCCTGGCAAAAATTCTACACTAAATAGATTAGACATGATTACCACCCCCACCCCCCTGCTGGATTCTACTTAAAGAAATTTATAGTCCCTTGCGCTAGAACGTGATTCTAACGCGACTTCGGGGAAACGATAATCACCGTCGAGGATTGACTCATTACACGCCACGTTCCACGACGACACCTTCCGACACCGCAATAAGCAGACCCTCGTAAAGTCTTTATTTCATAGGCCGCGTTGGTACGCTGTCGGACACCCATGTCGGATAACAATATCCGTGGATCTTTTTTGGGCAAAACGCGTCGGGGAATCTTTCCACGGTGAAACTTCGCTTCGACCATTCGCAGCAATAAGCGTACTTCATGTTCCCGTCTCGAAGACTACAGACAGAGAGACAGAGAAAGAGAGAAGGTCCTCGAAACTTGCTCGTTTCAGGTTGTCTGGTCGCGTCAGGTTGTAAAAAGGTCGGGTGGGATGGACCGAAGGACGACAGCAAATATATGTAGGTATGTCTCTGTATACCGAAGAAAAAGGACACGTGTGAACATCTTCGTGGTACATGTGTAGGACGGTTACGTAATCGTAAACCCCTGAAGGATGTAGGCGGGATCTTCTTCCATGGGGCAAGTAGTAGACCTGACTTCGCGTGCATTTGTCGGACGATCGGCTGGACAGAGAATCCTTAAGACTAGTTAAGACTAATCGACCGGTACACACGAACAGATGTTGCAATCCTCCAGGGCTACAACTGTCCTATACGATCGTATTCGATTTTATCCAAGCATCGTTAGTTACTTCCGGGGACTGAGATGATTTTAGATGTTGTTCTTCGTGTCCCTCGTGGACCGCGGAAAATGAATACATATCTTAAAACATCTCGTTGATCTCCTCCGGCCGTGACATTTGCCGGGAGGGCGCGACAAATGTTATATTAATTTTCGAAACGGAGAATAATAGTCGTCGTTCGTCTTTCTTCCATTGAGCCCGGTCATTCGTCAGTCGAGCACAGTTTCATATTATGTCATGCGACACTGTCAACTGTCAACGGTGAATATTGTACGTGAATGGCGCGAAGCGGGCGGACATGTGTGAAATTAGCTTAATCTTTCAGCTCGGATGACAATGGTGATACAAACGCGGTCCCGTGTACGACACGTATCGTCCCGTGTACAGGGTGACAAATCTCACCCCATCGACACACCGTCCCCGCGCTGTCTCCACCCCGTGTAAATACATTAGAGGATGATCCTTCCATTGGCGTCGGCTGTACATCGAGTCTGTCCAATATCTGCACGCGTGTTCAACTTGTCCCTTTTGGAAAATCTACCAATAACCTATACCCGATCTTTCGCGTACCGAAATTCTTATAACAGACGAATATATAATGAATTTAAATAATCTTAATGAAATCATGTGTTTCGATCATAGAATCTATTTAACATTCGGTGTACGTAGAATATCGTTGCTGATTAGTGAACCAGTTTGCGTAGCGTCATTGCATCACAAAGAGCTTAAACGGCGTTAATAAATTTCCACGATCGAGATTCTACGCCGCTGACAAACAGATATCGGTGGGGTCGTAATTTAACAATGAGCCAGCTGGCGCGTGCTACGAGGGGGGGGAAAGGTTGCGACCCCTAATGTAGTTATATAGTGTACTTTCCTACACGCAGACAAACGTATCGGGGACTACGCGCGAGCGCGCGCACGTACATACACGCGCGAAATTTCACGCAGAGCCCGACAACAATAAACAGCGATGCCTCAGCCCTTTTGTCACGGTGGTTCTCGCGTCAATGCGCATTGAATCTCTCGTCCGTTTTATCATCCCTCTGTCTCTGCCCTTCATCCCCGAGGCTCTTTATTCCGTGTCGCCCGGATAGCCCGTACCACGAAGTCCCCCGCCCCTCTTTATCGAGCTAATTGAGTTGTTCGTGTTTTTCGGGGGCGAAAAATATGCTTTTACGCGGAGGGGGTCGGATCATGAGCGTATCTCCCGCAGAAATCACCCCTTGGATCCGCAACAATTTCACTCTTTCGATTCCATACTCGAGTATCTATACTGTGAGAACGGTTATTTTCAAAGTGGATTATTTCACTTAATTTCGTACCTTACATTCGTAGTTATTGCGCCCGTCTCTTTTTCTCCGTTGTCCAACGGCAGATCTCTGTGATTTATCGAGGACCGACTTCTTATCCTCGAAAGTCTCGTTCGACGCGTATGAATAATTGGACCGTGGCATAATTTCTTCGTGTGTCCCTTCCCTTCTGGATGCATTATGCCCCGTTCAGCCCCCCACCACGAGCTGCAGCAGCAGCAACCCGCCCCCGAGCGTTATGATTAAGTAATAAAACATTTAGGCCCTTCTATCCTGCGACCCCAAACTGTAAAACATCCCCACCCCCCTGGCCGCCGCTTACGCGTCTCTCCGTATGAACGACATGTGACTTCGCGCGTACACGGAGGACACGCGTGCACACGCACACACACATTTGCTCCGCGAATATACACGTATGCACACGGGAAAGGGCGTGACGACAGATGCAACGGAACATATCTACCCTTCGCATGGGCGGTTCAGATTCTCCGCTGATTTTTTTTCATTCTTTCTTCTACTCCCGGTCCTCCGCTCACGATCGTAGATAGCATCGTTTCGTCGAGCAGTTTTCACGTTCAGATCCTGATCGTAATTTACGGTTATTCCATGGCGATCGAAATGCCGATCTATTGTTGGCCACGAACCATTGTTTCTGCGAAAACACGGACTTCCGGAGCGTAGGTTTTCGATAAACGCGTCCGCTCCACGGGATAGGTACATATCGGGAGATCGAGGACGAGCACGAATGATTGGGTAAGGTCGAAGCCGCAATCAAAGTTTCCTCCGAAGTCGATGCACTGTTTACTCTGGACTGAAAATAGCGTAACGTTCTCAAGATTAGAATTCACCTTTTCCGACAGCGTCGGATCCGATCGATGGAGCGGCAGGGTAGGCCGGGAGGCGGCCACGTGATCGCGTGACGAATTTAGGTTCAACCGAAATCCACGGATTTTCCGGCGAACCCATCCTCTCCGAGCGTTTTCTCGATCCGATCGTTCCGTCGTTTTGTCGGGGCAGGCATTATTGGGCCGGAACGACGCGAGCAGCGAGCTCGTTGCGTGTACCGGGCCAATGGAACGAGCCACCGGACGCTCGTGCTACCACCCTTGATTTATCGGTCCTTCGAAGCTCGCGGATTGCCCGTAATTCCAGTTATTTCGTCCTAATCCGAAAGTTTCGTTCCTGTCCGGTTACCGACGTGATCCCCCAACGCTCCTCGAACTTCTTTCGCCGTGTCTTCTGCTTCCGCGAACACGCTCGTGTTTCACCCTTTAACATTCTTACAAACTTTCCATCGCCCGTGAATCGTGCTCTCTACCCGATATTATACCCAACTATTTACGGGCTATCTCGTTCGAACACGGATAGGAGGAAAATTGAAAAGATGATGGGGGGTCAATTCGAACGATCTCGATTTCTATTAGCCGACGAGTAAATTACGTTAGGTTGGAAAATAATACGCCGGTGTAAACACGTGTCGCTAATGGTCACACCGCTTTGGAAACGAATACTTCGAAATGAAATCAAAAACAAGACACAACGATTTACAACGTGTTCCAGAACATTCTTTCTCTCGCGTGAAGCTCTCTTACGATTGGTCGCTCCAGGCCAACCGTTATTTTCGAAGCAAGACCCCCCTAGGATATCTAGTTTCCTCGTGGAGGAGGACTTCTTCGGGCTCCCCCTGTCGATCCTATACACAGCAAAGAGAATCTTTCGTGGGCGGTTCCCTCTTCTTAACGTTACGCGCGACTAACCACGATAACCTGGATGATCGAGCACAATGGCGTATGGTTACCAACATCTGACCTCGGGCACAATGTCGTCATTAGAATATGAATGCAGCAAACGGCTCGCGTGTCCCAACGGCACGCGACGTGTTTTCGTACAATCAATTCGATTTCGGGCCCAGGAAGTCTCTTGTTTAAACTCGCGGAGAACACCCCCCGATAAGACCGTCGGCTTCGAAGCGAACAACAAATTGGCTGTTTTTATTGGTGGTTCCGTGAACATTTCGCATCTTTGCCGGCCGTCGGGGGTGGCGAGGGACATTTTTCTCGCGCGGCGAAGGATATTGTCGTCGGTCCGACCGTGCGAAAAACAAACACGGCGGAAGTTTTCTCTCCTCTCTTCCCCCCCCTTCCCTCCCTTCCCTCGCCCCCACCCGACACACGAAAGAAAACGCAATCAGCAAAACGGCAGATAGTGGCGTGATCGGTGTGGCGCCGCGCCGTCACTTCCGGCGCGGACGATAGGCTGACGCATAATTTCCGGTCCGAAGCTCGAGGATCCATCGATCAAACACTTTGGAACCCGAAGAAGCTACGGAGGTTCCGTCAGAGATATCCGAAACGCTCCGACCGACGTCCGTGTCCCGCTTGTTACTCATTAACGATCGACTCGCGTGGTAACCGCGTCGTGCATGCAGACGTAGGTGGAACACGAGGTCCACAGAAGAGAAAAGAAAAGGGAAGACCGGGCAGGGAGTGCCAAGGGACAGAAACATCGAATTCCAAATGTAAAACTTTTTCCCCGTTTTTATCTTGTTTACCGTTCGCGACGAGAGCATTACCGATCTCGAGGTTAATAAAACCGATCGTTCTCGGTTTCCCTTCTTCACGAAACGAGCGTTTTATTGGCCGATGTTATTGACTTAGGATCTGATATATTATTGCCGCGTCAAGGAAGGAGTCTCTATGTTTTTTTCTTTTCGGTCAGGGAAATGAACGGACAAAAAAGAAAGAAAAAAAAAGAAAACGTTTTCACTGACTTATCACCGGTCGACACGAGATGGTCGGCGGTCCCCGACGTCCTCTCGACGACGCGTATCCCCGCGGGTTAGACCGGCGCAGAACCCAGAGGCGGTAATTATTTGGAACCCTTTGATGGACGTCCTCCTGGACCGCGTCTCGTCTACGCGGTCTCGGGTTGCCCCATAAAGAACTCGGACATTCATTGGGCCCACCGAGCTACTGTGTCACCGAAGAGAAGCCGGGGAACACCGGGACCGTGTATGTGCGCGCGCGGCCCGCTCGAATTCGAAGCTTCATTTCACGCCTGCCTGCCGGCCCAACTGGCCCCGCCAGGATCACCATCGAGTCCTGGCGAGTCCTTCGCATAAATCACCGAGCAATACGGGTCCACCGAACGCCAACTCGGTCACCATCGCCTTGCGCTCTCAAACTCGCCGATTCACGATCGCCGCTGAAACCGTGTCTTCTTAAGTAGCTATACCTAAAGATCGTCTCCCGCGAGATAGAAAGTCGGGGGGACCATTCTGCCGTATACCGTAGGCGCCTGAATTTTCCTATCGACAGGAAGAAGGAAGTCTGTATCTAGGGACAAAGATAGTTTTCGTGTCACGGTGACGATCGTGCGTTCGCTCGAATCCTCTTTAATACCTTTTCGTATCGGATGATCGAAGCAAGAAGCGGAAAGGGAAACCGCCAGAAAACCGAACAGAATTAAAAACGAACAGACCCGTAGCTGGGCGAAATCCGAGGCGGTCGACAGGAAGTCACCGCACGCTCGTATCGCTGAACAATAAAGGTCATTAAGGGAATAATCAGGAAACCGGCCGCTGTCCACGAAGATCCCCGGATGTTATCGACCGCGTCCTCTTCAGTTTTATCTGGCGGAGTGCAAACAAGAGCCACGAGTGTCTCGAAAGGCTTCTCGGAGTGGCGGTCGGTGCTTCTTTATCTCGCGATGTCGGCCCGGGTTGTTTAGGCTGCTGAAGCCCTCGTGACACATACGGGAACATCACACGAGGAATCCGACGATCCCACGATGCACAGGTGGTCCGATGATTAGAGGTTCACTTTGAGCGATTCCATTCAACCATGAATGCTGTGTACCTACTCGCACGTCTGTCGATGAGCTCTGGCACGGCGAATTAAAAATCATACGGCGACGCTTCTCGTCCCGCGGTATAAAGACATTTTTTTTCGATGTTAATCAGAGCAGAAGAGAATCCATCGTGATCTATTATTAAACACGATCCCTTGTTGTTGTCACTGCCTTTAATGTCGCCGATATCTGATATCCGGTTATTGGACATTGGTCACTGGATTTGCTGATATAATCGGTTATTTCTGTATCACTATGTTGCGAGTGTCACAGTACGATATTGGATGGGAAATATTCAACCAATTGCGCATCAGCTGGATAAGGTGGTCACTGACAACAGGAAGAATTTGAATTTTCGGTCGCTTCATATGTAGGTAGGTACAATGTACACTGGACGAAGTGGAAAGTTATGCGAGCCACTGACGTTCTCCTCTACTATCATATCTTGCTCATTAGTTGCCATTTACCATACGTTCCCGGTGGCGTAGAGGCGATTTGCGGTTACGACCACACCGTCGCGATACAATTTATCTTCGGGACCCAGATTCTTCTCGGAGAAACTTTATAACGACCGTCGAGATTTTATTGCGTATCTCATCCGGGCTTGAATTTCTGTAACGAATCCAACAAAACGCGGTTGTTCCGTTTCCTTCGAATCTTCGCAGGACAGGGAACATTCGAAAAGTTCTTCGTACTACCGTGTGTGTGTGTGTGTTTGAAAATTACGAGGAACCAAGTCAATTACACAAGAATTCTTTTTGGCTAATCTATGACACACGCGCGGTATGACGTAACGCGACACGACAGGTGTTATCAAACGTACAATACAGGTACGAGTCACTCGACGAATTTCGGACCGGCTGGTGGATGGAGTACTTGTGTCGGTTTCATCGTGTACCGTTTCGAAATGATAATGACAAAGGGTGGTCGAACAGATACAATCAGATATCGCGAAAGTGTCGTCAGCGACGTTCAATTTCCAGCGAAAACGATTTCGGCTGATCCCTCAGTAAACATCTGCGCGGGCCATGCATACCGTCGTTCTATCATATGCTCGGCGTTACTGACATAAGTTGTGCTTCTGGTTTGAATCGAAGGGTGTCCAAAAGGTACGGTGGAAAGTTTCTTCAATCCTACCCCGTCCGCGGATCGTGACCGATGACGATGATTTTCAACAGGAATCGTAAGTAACAATCCACGTTTTCATATCGTTACGCTTATCGAGAGTCTCATCGACATGTTCTGTAATCGAATTTGACTGTGATTTTCCACGTTTCCAAATACGTGACGCCTGATTCCCGGCGTGGACAGCGAGACAGAATCGAAAACAGGAAGGACAGAAATCGAACGAGGAGACAGAAAGAAGCTAGACGGCTTTTATTTGTGTCGTTTCTTGTTCGGCAAACTTCACCGAGTGCCCATTCGCCTTATCGACTCGCACCCTCTCCTCTGTTCGCGCGCCCTCCTCGTTACTCTTTCTCGCCTCGTTCTTTTTTCTTCCTTTTCACCTGGTTTCTGCCTCCTGGCCGAGCCGAGTCGTCCTTGCCAGGAGGAACAGTCCTCGGCACGCAATCTCGAAAAGCTACGTAACTCGCATGCTTCCACTGCGTTTCGACCCGAGAAAAGAAAAGAAAAAAAAAGCACCCTCCACGGGCATCTTGATAATGAGACGATGAATTACGCCGATAATCGTCGGCGGATGGCCGCCGATTAGGTTTCCGCGCGTTGCCCTACATTCCTTCCACGCGGTGGCCGTTCGACGTCCGCAATCTACACATTTGATTTTGTTCTTTCCGTCGCGTTCCCACGATCATTTCGCTCCGGATAATGGTACGGTTATCGTTTTAACCGGAGCTTTCGCGCTAGGAAACCGTTTCACGTGCCAACGTCGGAACAACACGTATGTATTCGTTATTCAAAAAACAGAGGAAAGTGTGTGTGTGTGTGTGTGTGTCGCCGTTACAAGAAGAAAGAATCGAGACGCAGTTCACGAATCGGAATAGGAAATTGCCCCCTCGGCATATGATTAAGAATACGTGTATCGGGAATCGGGCATCTTTCGTCGATGGAATTGTCTTCGACTGTCACAGGACAGTTGCGTCAAGATACAATCGTCTTGGTCGTAGTCGATAAGATTAGTCGAGTTTGGTTTGAATTAGACAAAAGGTGGGTAAATTTGGTAACAAAGCGATATCTATGTCTTTCTAATCGATGAGATAACACCAATACGAGGCGACTCCTAACATCGTCTGTTTCATGTCTGTAATCGATCGGTCGTGATGCGGCTACACGTGTTAATCGAGACAAACGAAATCATCCATATAGATCATAGTTGACGACAGAACTACAGATCCATTGTACTTTTCGTAACAGCCTGAAATCAGTATTTTATCTGAATGTGTGCTTAATCAGTTTCCGGAATTGAGCGAAAACGTGGCTAAAATTATACCGCACGAACTCGTTTTCATTGCCACGGTTGCCCGTTATCAGATTATTCGTGACGCGATAATGGTCGCACAATGGCCGATGAATTTTTAGCCTTCGATCTCCACGGCACGTAGGTATTATCAACGACACCGGGGCGAGAACGACTCGTATCATTAATATCAGCAGAAAGGCGTTCATGATTCACGGATAGGAGAGGAAATATCGTCGCGAATCGTTTGATCGGCCCCCACGACGAACGTTGCCTCCTTCGAATCGGCCGCGAGTGAATGAATAAACCTTAAAGGACTTCGAGATGTCGTAGGGGTTGGTGTCGGCCGCGGGGCTGTCCAGGGGAGGGAGAAAAATGAGTGAAATCCATTAGAGGGGAGATTCCGTGGCTCTGACCTGTGTCGAGATCCCCTGCGCTCCCACAGCCTATCGTCTCCTCTGCGGACGAAAGAGAAGGAACACGTACGGTCCTATGCTTCTATGAATTCTAAGTCGATGGGAGTCCACCGTGTACTTACGAACGTCTGACGCATGGCCAGGCGCAGTTTCGTCTCCCGAACTGCAGAGCGTCACGTGTATCGCTAATGCGTTTCTCGACTTCTGCCCGTCGAGAGGAGAAACGGAACGACTCCGGATCGCGTGAATCGTGCAACGAAAAAAAACACACGGTCGTATCGGACGAGGATGAAACGGAGCAAGATAGAACCACGGAGTCCACGGAGAGGTGTCTTGTGCAGGCATCGCGCGGGTTTATCTATGTTTGTTCTACCACGGAGAAAGAGCATCGTAAAAGAACGGTGTGAGGGTTTTATGGACGAGCGGAGAGCCTGACACAAGGGCTCGCTCTATAGAAAGTCTTTCGATGGAAATGATCGTAAAAATTACTGCGTTTCAATTGCTCGATAATAAGCGGGGGTGATAGTTTACATTGACGGTAATAAAAACCTTTAAACCTGTCGAGTATCGCGCCACGTATTTCGGAGTTGTTTATCGTAAAAGTCGCTTCGGAATAGAATTACTGGCCTTTCGTTGACAGACTCGATTGTTTATTTTCAGTCGGGGCGTTTTCTTCTTTTCAGAAAAGTGTCGAAGATATCTCGTAGAAAGTGTAACAAATCCAGGGGGGTTTGTTTGGTATAATCGTTACCGTTTGCGTCGCGAGAAACAATGACCAGCGGTGTTTTTTTTTCCATTGAAACGGTACACCGGATTTCAGTTCGGGGATAGCCATCGGTGTCCGCGAGAGCAAACGTAGCATATGCGACCATTGCGCGACGGAACAATCGACAACGATTACAGCCCGTCGCAAAGACAATTGAATCCGGGACCCGGGTCCGGTCGGCTCGTTGCACTTGCAACAACCGTTCTCGTATACAAGTATACTACTCGGAATATTATTATTCGATTGCCGGGCGTGTGCGCGCGGCCAATCGTATCATTGTCTTCTCCGCCCTCCGCGCCTCGCAATCATTTCCATTCCTCTTTCTCTCTGTCTCTGTGTTTGGACATGTGGTACGTGCTTCTAACGAGATGATATGGTCGATCGGTACTTCCTGAACCGTCGCGATCCCCGTTCCTCCCCCAACCAAGGCCCCGCACTCGAGCCTCTCGCAGCTTTTCTTTTTTCTTTTTCTTTTTTTTTTCAAAAGGCCCGATCGTCGAGTCGTTTTGTTCCGGTAATGCGACGATTGTTGGCGCGAGCCTTGAAACAAAAACGCGGTCCAGCCATCTGTCGAGCTGCACGGGCGAGGAAGACAGGCATGCCGGGAGGAGAGAGAGGGAGAGAGAGAATAAGTTGAAATGAGCGAGAAACGTCGGCGAGAGGGACGAGAATGGAAGAAAAGAGCATCCGCGAACGCGACCGTGGGGGGATTGTTTTCTAGTGGCTCCTCGTTTAACCCCTCCAATCTTCTCCTCGCGACGAGAGCTGCCCCTGTGGCTCGACCGGATTGTCGATAATATTCTTTAACCATGTCGATCCTTATCCTGTGCTCCTCCGAACACGATATCTTCGAAATCCCTTTCCTTGGAAATACAGTTCTTTGCTGAATACAGTTCTCTTGTATGTATCCATGAATAATGTGTATATCTTATCGAATTAGACGATTCCATAAATACTTATCCTAATCTTCCATTAAGATTAATGTAGAGATTAATGCATTTAATAGAACAACAAACGGACCTCGATTCCGTAAGTGGTCGACGGCATTGATGTTGTCACGAAACGAAACTTCCGAGACACCCGGTAGGTGGTCGATCCGTTCCTAATACGCACCCCGCATAACGCGTAAATGCGGTGTAGTGGCGGGGCCCTGGATTCTAGCAATTACACACCCTCAAGTGCCCTCAAAGACGGGTCCCCATTAGGATGAGAGTCGGGGGGGGGGGGATGCTTTAGCACTACGGTGGCTCGATTTTCGAATCTCGCGAGTAATCGAATCCCGATCCGTTGTGTTCCCGAGAATTTTTATCCGCTCTCTGTACGACAATTTTTCTTCAGATTTTTAATCCACCGATCGGTAATGAAAGACCGATGAAATCGAAACTCGACGAAGGTTTATCGCGAACAAGAGCCCGAAACTATACGTATCCCTGGTCCTTGTATCGCGTTGTCCTGCTCCGATGACCGGCAAAAACGGCGAACCCTCTTTGAGTGCTTCGCTGTGTAAGCCATTTCACCGAGCGGTGGATATCGGACATTCGCATCGTTATATCCAGAGTACAGGTTCACGATATTCCGTGATATATACCTATATACAGAGATATTACATGGGCACGGGAATGGTTAGAAACGATTAATCGTCCACGTCGAGACGTCATTGCCTCGCCCGCGGGGGGGGGGGGGGGGGGGGGGGTATACCTAGCTACGTGGCGTCGACGTAATCGAACTTCGGTATCGCCGCTCTCTCTGACCGACAAGTCGAAACTTTGGCGGGCTGAAAAGAAAGTTCCAAGGGAACGAACGGAACTACGGGGCCGCCGTCTCGAGTTCCTCGATCGCAGCTCGCGGATTTCTCAGAGAGTTCTCCGGTGGCTTTTGGCCACCGCACGCCCTTGTCATTAGGATAAATGTTAACGATCCCGAGCGATTGCGACGAGCATTTGGAAATGGAAGCTGATCGGAGCGTCGAACAAGGAGCAACGATTCAAATTTTCCGACTCGTGTGCTCGTGAAACGGAAAGAATTTCGGTCTATGTATAGTGACGTAAATGGAAAAAAATCATCGCCGGCCAATTGAAGCCATGGTGCAGGCGCGACAGGCGTCGATAGGTGTTCGCACGGTGTCTATGACACAATAATCAATTTTTTAACGTCCTGCTAGTAGTATGCCGATCCGGTCCGGCCCGACAGAGTCATCTGAATGACAGAGCTTGATCAAAGGGCCAAACCGGGGCGTTTGATGTCTGACGCACGCGGTACCATTTCAACCGTTCGCCAATGACTGAATTCAAATTCTCGATCGAAGTTGAATTTCCACGGGCGCCCGAGCTTTCAGCAGATATTTCCACGAGCGGGCTTGTTATTATCGAGGCGTTTTTACCCCCGTCAAAATCATAGTTTCGATATTGCGAGGCAATTAGTATTTTCAAAAACGAGCTCTCTCTCCGGTGTTTAGGTAAAACGGAGCAACTCGGAATGGCTAGCGATACTTTTAATAAACGGCAACACGCTCGTCGAGGACACGTTCTCGGTGTTCAGAGAGGGGGTTTGCAACCCCTCTGGTTCACGCCCCGCCTACGAATTCATATTTGATGAGTCGTTCGTCTCGAATCGGCGACGAAATTGAATCTTCTCGCGCTTCCGGCGCGTGGGTGCTCGAGAGAGAGGTTGCCGAATTTCTTTTATTCTCTACAGCAGTTCGTTTCTCGTCGGTTATTTATCGAGCCGGTTGTTCTGCGTTCTCGGGCGCGACGAGTGTCACTGCAATCAAACTCGAATTATAACGGGGAAAGGAAGAGTTCGTTTCTTTCCCCGCGAACAATTACGAATGAGTTATAGATCCCTCGGGTTATTGGCTACAAATCGTCGAGGAGTCGTGAAGCCAGCGATTTCTCACGCCTTGGAGTGGAATCGCTCGTAACTTTTTTAATCGAGATTTTTCGGAAAGGTCGACGGGTTAACCGCAGACAATGCTCGACGAGTGGTCTGTCGAAGAAGAACGAATCTTCGTTCGACGAGAAAAAAAAACCGAGAGGAACCCTCTCGTCAATTTTTTTTTCCACCTTTCCCGTCTTTTATTCTTGACGAAAATGTGAAAAGGGTAACTTGACTTTTCAACCCCCCGTCCCTTGTCGAGTGTCTATCCTATACTGTTTTCGCAAGAGTTATACGAGTCTGTCTCGCTCGCAGGTGGCTTCTGGAAAGCCCTCTGATTATACTATAGTTCTTCCACGTACACATTTGTCATACGTCGTCCGTAAATTGAATCGCAAAAAGCGAAACATTGGCCTGTCAAGAAAACCTGTCGATGGTATCAGAAGCATATCCGAAACAAGATCATCTGTTTCCTATTTAAATAATTTATTATCGTTCGCATTATCCTCCGTACAATATAAATAGAAAAGTAGTGAAATTATTAAAGTTTTTCACAACGATCGTGAAGGCATCTTTATGTAACTTCAATTACGTTTCGATCCGTGTCACCGCAGCAGGGTTTCCTGCACCCCCGGCCATCGAACTTCACGCCTTTCACCAACCCCTCTCGAACGGTTCTGTTGCGTGGAAAAATTTTCATAGGACAAAACGGGCGCAGGTTAACTGTCGCCGCCGTACACACACGGGTGGAGAAAAACATCTTACTCGTTTCGAGCCTTTTCAATTCGTGCCCCCCTCCCCAAAGGGTCCCAAAGGGTGCAATCGTGACGAGCCACCCCGTGAACGTCGCGCAGCCGACTGTCCATCGATTACTCTTCCACAATTGCGGATACTTCGATGGAAAGACGCCGTTAGATCGAAGATATTCGATTCCCAGATGGCTGTGTATATCCCCTCTTTTGGATTCCCTTACCCCTCTTTATTTCTCTTGCCCCGATACCGAGTACAGTTCTCTCCGCGCGTTTCTACGTCTCTCTTTCTATCTTTCTCGTTCCGTCTCTCTTTTCTCTGAATAGAATCACGAGGCTATTCTTCCAGCCACTGTGAATAGGAGCCGGAGGCAGTCTATTCGCACGTGATGGAACGACGACTGCCAGAGATATCTGGGTTCTTATCTCTTCGATTGCGAACCCGACTGTCGGATACTGTCGATCGTCCGGATAACGATTGTCCTGCGACGACTTTTCCATATTTTTCGCGACAACAGGAGTGAGAAAGACAAAAATCGTCCGTCACAGATACACTCGATGCTTCTATCATTTTAATTACACTCTGTTCTTTAACGTATTATCTCAAAGATAGAATATTCGTCTGTGATATGCAACAGTACAAAAAGGATTAGCATTCGCCAATTATCACTCTCGCGATGCAGGTGGTGAGTCAAGATTTATAAAGTATTCAGATCTCAGATACGTTTTTTTTTTGTTTACGACTCATGCGTTCAGTGATTCAATGACATCGATGTCCGGATAAATGATGGTAACCATGGTAAACATCGCGATAAATGTCAATCAGAAATCGTGATTTCGAAATGAACTTCCTCTCCGATGAAAGGGGGGAATTGGTAGGACGATCCTCGTTCCGTCAAACGGCTTTCCTCTTTCACGGTTTCTCGTATTTCCATTCGATCGGTACGGTTCTCGGTGAACCTAGGTGGGGGGAAAGCGGTAAACGGTCAGATCGTATCTGTGTCTCGGCTAGAAGTGGCCACCCCCTCCGTGAGTCGTGCCCGGTTTTCCTCGTTTCAAGGCGCGCGGAGAACCCCTTGGGAGGAGGAAAGTCGAGCAACGAGACCGGTGGCCGAAGATTTAAACTTTTAAATCCACTTTATCTCGCTCTCCTCCGTTCTTCGATCCTACGCTCGGGAAACGATTCGACTGTAAGGGATGCGTGAATGCGGGATCGACACACGGAGGGACGGTCAGCGGCGCATTGTTGCCCTTGTTTACGAGCCGGGCGTGAGATCCGAGTTGGCTGATTCGATTCTTTCCCGGCCGCGATTTATCGTGTGTCGAGAAGCTCGCGGATACAGCCGCGAAAATTGAACCGAGCTTTCGATTCTATCCTATCGCCAAGAAACCGGGGTCCGGGGGGCGCTGATAATTTTCAGAGCTTCCGCAGACGCCTTCTGTTAGCGTCAGGGACCTTTATCCGTGGACAAAGAAGGTCACGAGACTGTGCGGAACGATCGAAATGTCCGAGGGACCACGCGTAAGGTGGGAGAAGACGAACAGCTCGATTTTTTCCTTAATTATGATGTTGCGGAACATAGATTACGATGTTAGCTCGCGCTCAAAAACATCTGTTCCCCTTCCTTCGTGGACGGTACTGTTCTACCCTTGCGCAGCTTGCCCCCGCTCTAAGGGCTGATATCCGCAGGGGGTTATGCCCTTCGATCTTCTCTCCTCTCCCCGACGGTGGCGGGAAGAGAGCTCGTCGAGAATTCGTTGAAGGACGTGCGCCTCGTTTAAACAGCCCGGAGCACGAACCGATGCGAATCTAATTAGAGTCTAATCGTTCTGATTACCATCCCGATCGCCGCGGGCAAACGATCGAATATGCTTTTCTAATTGATTAGCCGAACGTGTTACTTCCTCTGTTGAACGTTAAAGACGATCGTTGGGCCGTTACATAAACGTTTCATCGTGAACGAGTTCGAGCCGATAAAAGATTTCTTTCGGCGAGGATCGCGTTGAAAAGCAATCGGTGGTGGCCTGAGGTAGTAGGCTTGAACGTGGCAGTGTTCCGTACAAAATTAATATCGGACATGAGATAAAATTAATTTAACGGTGGGTTACGCCTACGAGCCACCCGGAGGCTATTTGCTGAAGCCCGGATCACAATGGCGAAATGGCTGGACTGGTGGGCACTGCAAACTACAACCACCACCACCACCGTTATCGTCGTCGCTACGCCATCGTCGACAGCGTACGCCATGACCGAACCAAAACATAATTAGTCTGCATTGTTAATGCATCAATATTTGCACGCTGTCCTGCCTTCCCGCAGCAGCAACAGCGGTAGTAGTAGTGGGCACGCGGCTTCGCGTTTTCCAATAAGCTCGCACTTTGTTGCGCCGATATTACGCGAGTATCGCTGTTGATTCCCCCATATACAGCCACCTCCCACTTTTCTCTTTCTCCCACTTTCACCGCGGAATATAACGTGCACCACGGCTGTTCTCGAAGCGCTTACGACGGACCGCCGCGGCCTCGACGCGATTCGTTGTTTCCGCTTCGCGCGATGTAAACTTGATGCTCAAACCATTCCCTAAATTAAACCCACCACCGTTATTCGACGAATCCGCGGTACACAAGCCATAACGTTTAATTTACCAATGAATTTTCACTGGTTCCGAGCCGGTCGTTTGTCGATAACAATACGCGCGCGCCGGTATTCGTTAATTTTGTTACCTTTGCCGAATATTCTAAATCTCACCTTTGTAAACCAAAGCGGAAAATCAATATACCGGCGTTGTAATCAAAAATTGAACGTCGGTCAATCGATATCGAGCCGCGACGAAACGTATTGTTACGCCCGTTTCGCGACGAAAGAAATGTTATGATCGTTAGGATCTAACGGAGAGGTTCCGGAATATAGGAGAGAAAGCTGAAAGGAGCGCGCCTACGGCGAAGAAACGAGGGTGTTGCACGAGAAGGCCCAATGTATACCGGATTTTCCCTACTTCAGCCGGTTCCGGTCGCTCGCGTGCCACAATTCTATCGTCCGCATCTGGATCTTCTCTCCTACGTTTCGTCGATCTTGACCCCGTGACCCGGATCTCGAGGTGGAAAACACCTTCGTGCGCGAGCGTGCAATTACGTTTTACGTATCCCTCGCGTATATACATACGTATATGTACATATACGCTAATTCTTACGAGCGTAATAACATCCTCCTGTTACAGCGATTGAAGACGTATTCTGTCCCGTTTCGTTCCTCCAAACGGACGAACATACGCTCGAACGGTATGCAACGATTATGATCTAACGCGTATCTTTCAGGGGTGCGAAATCACATTCGATGTCCTTGATGGGGGCACGCATGTACGCACGTACGCACGCGTGCGTTTAAAAATCGTTAAGTCGAAAGGAATATCGCCCCCCCGCGGGGGGGAGGGGTCAGAGACAAGCTGCAAAGTCTGTCGAAAGGAGGGCGTCGGCAGGAGGAGCCCGATGGTAGAGGGTCTTCCGTTAGTTGATCGTCTTCCGGTGACTTCCGGTGGCCTTTAACGAGGGACAATGCTTCTGGTACACGGTGTGCACGCGGCGCACAACAATCGCGTCTCAAGTTCCTTCGTGGCAGGAGGGCGGGCGTTCCTGAGCGCTTCATAGAGCGTACGCGGTGGCTCTCTCCTTTCCTCTCCACCTCGTTTTCTTTCTTCTGCTCGACTACTTATGCCACATCAACGTGGCTCTCAATGGCGCATTAGAGGGCAGCGCGAATCGAAAGGTAGCCAAGGCGTGTGCGTACACAACGCGGAGAACCAACTCGACTCGAACACAAATTATAGACTCCCGGGCACGACCGTTGAGACGACGACTTTGGCGGACGTGGATTCACCGATCGCTATTTCGGGTACTCACGGACATACTTACGTCGGTACAGTGCGTTGCCAAAGGGGGTACGGAACACCATTCACGGACACGCACGTCTCTCGATCCTTTTCAACCTCTAGCGTATCGTTGTTCGAATGATTATTTCTTTCTCTCTGTTCCTCTCCTCCTCCCCACCACCCGTCTCACCAATCTCCCCGCCAATTCT
The DNA here is from genome assembly GCF_001272555.1 of Dufourea novaeangliae. NCBI lineage: Eukaryota > Metazoa > Arthropoda > Insecta > Hymenoptera > Halictidae > Dufourea > Dufourea novaeangliae. Next base: position 39,980 of record NW_015374045.1, on the reverse strand, counting down.
ATGCTCTCGCGTCTTTGTCGACGGACGCGCAAATCGCTTTGGGGTAGATCAAGAAGTCGACTACGCGGACTCTTGGAAGACCACTCGAGCAGCAGCCGATTGTTTGATCGCATCGAGTACTGACTTCTTTCTTATTTCATTCCTCGACAATTCATTCACCGCGCCTAGCTACCTTCTTTCTCTTCCGTGGACCGTTAACGGTCGACGAATTCCCTCGACGCGAGTGTAGTCATCGGATCTCTCCTTGATCCTTAGGCCAAGGCCTCGAAGTTCTCCTCGATCAAATCACACCGAATGATTTTCTAATCCTGATTTACATACGTAACGTACATATTTTCGCGTTTTTCGTTCACTTTCGCTTGGAATATTTCGGTTTTCCTACCGATAATGGAATTTTCATCGAGTGATCCACGGTGGTCGGGGTGGGTATTTCTTCTCTGTGACTGGTGAAATCGTGAGCGGTCGCAGGAAACAATAGCGAGAACGAGACACTGGGCCCCGTGTATCTTGTCGCAGCCGCGCCGTTTTGACAAGCGACAGGCCGCTTGACACGCCTGTAAAATTGCTTCCCCGACCGAGCGAAAGTTGCCGGGCTCCGGGCGAGCACAGAGGAGACAATTTTCGGGTGTGTGTGAAAAATATTAATAACTCCGGTGTTGCAGTAAGGGACGGGGAAGGGCTTCCCGAGTAAGGGATGGCATAGTGTCGGAGGCCGAGGGGGGTGGCTGGGTCAGAGGAGGGGGTGGCAAGTGTTTCTGTCAGTTTAATAGCTTCGCGCCTCCCCCTCTTCCTTTTGCCCCCACGGACTCAGCCCCCGTACCACGCGCGCACACACTTTGCCACCGACATTACGGCATCGTCACTCTACGTGTCAGAAGTTACGCCAGACCTAGAAGCTCTGCTTAGATCTGATAACCCTTTGATACTCCCGTTATTTATTACCCCTACGGCGTCGGCGTCATCGACGACGTCGACGTCCCACGTTTCCCAAATCGATCACCCTTCCTCCCGTTCTCGGCTAGACCGTTCGCAGCCGCGAATAAACTGTGTGTACGCAAGTTTCGAGCTGCTCCTACCAGCGACCTGACCACCACGCTGTAACCCATATATTGGAGAAAAATTTCCTTTAAAAAGAAATGGTTCAAAATGAGTTTGCCATTCGTCAGGCTTTATACAGAACGTGCGATTATACGTATGAACAAGAAACGGGGGTTGGCGAAAAGAAAGGTGATATCCAGATTCGAGGGTGGTTGGAAGTCAGAGACATTTTTATGCCGGTGTAAATCAACCCTCTACCCAAATATTGCGCGGACGGTGTTCCTCGTTGAATGAACGAAGGGTACCGACATTGCTGGCCATAAAGAATGATATAACTGCACGCGACACATGTCTTCCTACCTCCGGAACACACTTATATCGCTTCCATCTCTCTCTCTCTCTCTCTCTCTCTCTCTCTCTCTCTCTCTCTCTCTCTCTCTCTCTCCCTCTTTTCCTAGCAGATTTTCAAGGTGGGAAATAAAGATTTGTTTCAACGCGGTTTTTGGCCCGTTATTTATTTTCGCGGTCGTTCCCAGTCCCTTCGTTCATTGCGAACGGAGTCTGCGCGGAACGGATTTGCATGGTCGGTTCTGGAATGTATAACCGACGCTGAATCTTTTCGTTTCTGATCTACGAAAAAAATCGAACGCGAGACAAGTAACGAAATTCCGTATGCGAGTGTGTCCTACAGGGCACGAGCGACGAAAGTGCAACGACCTGACTACAGTTTCCCATTATATCGTTTCCATTGAACGGAATCTTATTCAGCGGTGTGAACAAGAAAAAAAAAAAAGAACACAGAGACCGTTTCCGAAATTCTGCGCCTTCGATCGGCTTCAAAGTCACGTCTGACGGACGGTCGAAACCGCAATGAATTGTGAACGGTGGTTGTGAAGAGAAAAAAAAATCTAGACAAGCTCGTGACAGCTACTTTCCGAAGAGAAAGGTGACCGTGCCTGTCCAATAAAGATTTCGATGGTTGTTCCACTGACCCTGACTCTGCGTGGGGTCCGACTACCGACTTCCACGCTTTCTGGAGCACTTTTCGATCGAGGGTTCGGACGACGGGAAAAAAATTCTTCGCACCCTGACATTCGACCTCTGGTTGCCAGCGAATCCTCGATTTGCCGCGTGTTCCTTCGAGGAAAAGTTTAAAGAGTCTCGAATTTTATTTAGTATTTTCACGAAAATTCCATTACAAAACTATGAACAACTGGTTTTCTCAATCATTTAATCACGGGTGTATATATTCGTAAAACTGAGCACCCATCCCAACAAATAGGTCAATAAGATAATTTTATATTTAATAGATTTTTTATTATATTTAATCCTAATACGATCGTATCGTATACATCGAGAAATGTTTACACGAAAAATCTCTCTCCAGTGATCATCGTGAATCGTTCCTAGAAATGCGTACTACGATCCATGAGGTTCGCACAACGACCGACCACCAGTGTGTCTCCTTCGTTATCAGAGAGAGTCACGTTTTCCGATTCTTCCTCTTTGCCCCTTCCCCTGTCACCCGGTGGTCTCTCAGACTCACTTAGCCAGCCGCAGCGGTGTTCCTCCACCAGTGTAACGCGTACTCTTCTCTCGTTCTCGTCCTCTTGCTCGCACTCTCGAGGGATGCTGTGGCGGCCTGGTGGGGATCCGAATGCGATAGGGGTTGCTCCGCCCGTGAGCCAACCAGAGGTCTCGATGGAACCGGCTCCGCCACACCCCGTGGATCGTCCCTGGCTTCCCTCGGGAACCCCTCGTTGTGCCATCCTCTTCTCAACAGATTTCGGATCCTCTAGTCTGCCAAGAACCAGCTGACACGGAGCAGCCCGGCTCGTCTCTCGTCCCGTCTCGTCCGTTTCTTATTCCTATATCGCGCTCCCGTATTTCGTCGCGGGGTATGCGGCGTCGCGACGAATACATTTGTTCACCTCGAGATACATGTTCGTGCGCTCGTCGGCCACCTACCCCCCGCGAGGATCGTTTTTAACACCCCACGCCGCCTCCACCGCCGCCGTCCGAGCAACGCGCCGACGACGACGACGAAAACTTTTTATCGCGCGTCTCAACGATCATGCGTATCGATCGATGGATCATGGACACGATTAGCCCGGTATTCCCCGCGATTCTTTCGCCCGTTGGATTTCGTTGATCTGTGAAGAACTTTTGTGACGGCGAGCATGTGTGGACAGTGATTTATTATTATTTGCTCACGTTTCTCGGAAAAACGAGGTGCCTGGTCACGGAATTTGTGGAACGTGCACACGCGGGATTCACGAATGAGCTGTCTCGATTTGTCGCGACCCATGGTCGACTACAAGATGAACGGTAAGTTTCGCAAAACTTTCGTGACGTATGATAGCAGTTTATTGGATATAATTTTGGAGTGTGTCGGTATTTAAATAGGATACGTACATACACACGGCGGAGAGGTATCCGAATTAATACTACAGACGATCGAAGGTGAAGTGTGTCGATAAGACGTGAGACTGTTTATGTCTTGGCTGCAGGAAATAACAGTGATATCGCGAGATTCGTGCTGGTTACGCGACTATTTTTATCGTATTCTGTTTCGATTAGATGACTGTCTAATCGGCCGATTATGGATCGTATCGTTAACGCTTTCGGGGAATCCAAGTTTTCCATTTAAAACAATCATTGCCGGTACTTCTATTATCTCGTGCCGCGAGTTTTCCGGGCTCTGTTTTAATTTTACATTAACGAGAAAACGTATCTTCTGAACCGCAGACTTGGCCGGAAGCCAGTCGGCGGAGATTCGTTTGTTTGCCCAATTCAATTTGCCATCTAAATAGTCTGGATTCCGTGACAAGCTGATAGTCCTATCGTACGTAGTACTTACTTATCATGGTATTCTATCACGGTCGTCCCTTCCAATTAACCTCGATTCGTGGATTTTATGCGACGATCACGAAGGGACATTTTGATTCTCGTACTGTTTTCAACGATAGAAGTTAATGGGGGAACCATTACTATACGCGTATTCCATCAGGATCTTCGTATCGCTCAGGATGTCCTGTGCGGTTAGAGGAACGCGGTCTACACGCGTGTAAAACACGTTACACACGGTACAATCGCTCTTCAGACACCCTGTTGCTCGCTCGCCAATTTGCTTAATTATCTTTTCCGGGATCCGTCGAGAAATATCTGTGGTGGCCCCCCACCCTGCCCCTGATAGTTCTCCGATTTCACGCGGACGAACCACTTGGCTCCGTGCGAGGACAGTTCAATTGGAGCTACGAGACATGCTCTCTCCCCTGTCTTGAAAACGTTTATTGATCATCGATGATAATAAGCTGTTCAGAAGAGTGCAGGTACACATTTGTCCGCGATTACGGCCCAAAGAAAAACAGAGGTACTTAATTACGTACACTGGAGTACCCTTTCCTCGAAACAGCAGGACAAACGCGTGAATAACTCTTTAATCGTTGAAACCTGTTCACCCGAGGGGAATGAGGCTAGGCGAACAAAAAAAAAAAAACACGTAGGAGTCAGGATGGTCTTCCCACGAGCACAATTTTGATTCCTCGAGCGGCGGCACTTTAGCTCTAATCGCGCTTGAAGCCTCTCGAGTCGCTATCATCAGGGATAATATCGCGTGGTATGGTTCAACAAGTACATGTATACACGTAGGTCTGTCAAGGGAGAAAGTGCCTTGAGCACTCTCGTCTGTCCCACAGAAGTCAAAGACCCCTGGAATCGTCGAGAGTTTTCCAAACATTGTTGTTGTTGTATCGTATCGTATCCGACCACTTGCACAAGAGAGGATCCCGGGAGCTTCCTATCCGGGGGAGTCTCTATAAGCCCCCATCCTTGGGATCGCTTTACGATCGTCCGCGGAAACGTACGGCGGTCGACGGAATCTTGTTTACTTTATCGATTCGAACCGGATTTCCGTTTATCGAGGCCGAAGTCGTCGTCGACCCGTGAGATTATCCCTCCCTCCTTCAGCCCCCACCTCTCCACTTCAGGCTCCGAAATCGTATCTTTACGATTATTTTTAAAGGATCCCGGAGATTTCGCTCGATGGCCCGTTGATATCGGTGCAAGACATCATCATTCCCCGCATAGCCAACACGCGCGCGCACGTCCCCGATATCTGTATTATCGTTTGTCTCCGGCGTTTTCGTGTCGATTAGCCCGCTCCGCAGGATCACAGTTTCATTTTACGACTGGTCCGCGCCGGGCATAACTCGGCGGATCCTTAATCCGTCAGGTGTTTGCTTTCTCGATTAGAATGGAATCGAAGCGTACCGTCGCAAAATTGATATTTTTCACATTTTTATTACACGCTTCGTTGTCGTCTTTGGCCGACAGAGATATCTCTATTCCATCGTCGAGTGGCGGAACGTATAGTGTGTCGTACGGGGCGGCGCGTGAATTCGAGGATCGTGTGCTCGTCGTGGAGGATCGTAAAAGATCGACAACGCGAAATGAAGTACACCGTGGCCCTCGACGGGCCACCACGATACATTCCGTTTCGGGTACACCTGCGAGCTTGTCGGCAATTTGCTTAGCCTAGCTAGCGGATTCACGGGGTCCGCTTGTACACCTTGTTTGCAGAGGACTCTGGATCGTCGCAGGTCTCTCCGTGTCACTCTGTGGACGCGCGTATAGTTCGTAGTTTGTTTTTAGATAGCCGATACAACGTCGGGGGATAGATATCTTTCGATTCAACGATAAGTCGGGTATTAGAAGGGCCCGTCGTATCCGGTCCGGAGTTATACAAACAAATCCAGATTCGTAGGACGGTCCTACAAAGTATGTGTATGATGTATGTATGCCACGGTCGAGGGGGAGTTGGAAGTTTCGAACGAAGCATCGCTCGCTGAATATAAATATAACGAAAGTGAGTATACTCATTTCGATTGGACGTTACTGGGCTGGACAACGTCTACGAGAGGTTGGATCGCGAAGCTGTTTGCATCGAAATCCGGCGAGTAGTGGAGGGTGGAAGGGACAATAAAATTCTGGGCTTATCGCGTCAAACATCCTTGGCTCGGGCTGTCGCATCGCACACTCGCCGCGCTGTGACTATGAAAACGACCGACGGTTCCGAGGAGATAGTGTTCTTCGATTGCCACTTGTCCTTGTGTGCCTAGGATTTTCGTCCAGTCCGTGAAGGGAAAACGGCGGGGGTCTTGGCAAACAAACTCGCCGTTTCTCCAGAAAATCCACGATAATTCTCGCCCTCTTCCACTCCGTTGTCTCGAAGATCCGAGAACAGAGTATATATGTATATATACACGACCGCTTCGAGGAGTAATATCCACGGGTGTGCATCGAATCGCGTTTCAACTTCGTTCTCTCACTTCAAATTGCCGTCCACCTGGTTGCGGAGCTGTACGCTTCATTACGACAGGATCGGATATACTATTTCCTTGGGAACGACCAATCGATGGGGTCGCGTTTAAGAAACATTTTCCCTCGGTTTCCATCGAGTCGATGGAGTCTCGGCACGCGGAAATCACCGCGGGTAAATTGAATTTTTCACCTTCCACGTAATCTCCAGCCCCTTCCCGGTTTCCTTGGTACACGAATGCATCTCGTCCCGTGGATGTGGAGTGGCTTGACCTTCGGGACAATCGGCGAGAAAGAAGCGAATCCGTGGTCGGGCAATTCAATATTTAACCCTCATCCTGACGTTGCTTCTTTGATCTGCGGATGAGGAACGACGATCTGTCGCGCGAAAGCTCGTGTTTTTATCTAAACGGACGACGTCCTCTTATGTTCCAGGAAGCAGCGACGAAGGCGAGTCGACGTCCGGCACGCCGGTCGGAGGTGGCAGCGGAATCGGCGAGAACACGGAAATGGATGAAAACGGGTCGATCCGCAGCGGCGGTAGCAACACCGCTGCCAGCAATCCGGTCTACAGAGACCTGAAGGCACTTCACGCGACCAGCGCCCACGACGTGCCGCAGGATTACAATCCGCAATCGAGGCCGGCTTATCAGCGGGGCTACTCACCTGCCATGGACAAACAGCAGAGCTACGAGAAGGAACAGCAGCACAACAGGCCACCGTCGTCCAGGGACGAGGAGAAGGCCTCGTGGGACTACAGCGACAAGAACCTCGATCGAAAGGAGTACTCGAGATCGCGGGATCCGTATAGGAACGAATCGTACCGTGAGTGAACTGGACTTCTTCGACTTACTTGCTGTTCTTTTTTTTTCTCCTTTTTTTTTTTAACCTTCTCTTTTTGTAGAAAATTACCGCTCGAACCACGTCCCACGCGTCGGAAGTTAATTGCGTAAATTAGAATACTGGGTCAACCGCGGGTCTCTTAATGTTACGAATTACGGCGTAAATTATCGCGAGACGTGCGGGCTTAATTGTGTCCGGATTAGAATAGTAGGTTATCGCGGTCGTCACGAGGGCTCGGTTATCCAGAGGATTTAATTTTCGAAATTACGATGTGGCTGTGCGAACCCCTGTGATCATTTCCACTCGGGATCGTAATTCTAATTAAGTTTTATTCTCGATAGGGGGACTGGTGGTAATTTCTGTTTTTCTCTCGTGAATACCTAGATTCGCTGGTAATTCTGGTTTCTTTTGGTTTTTGTTTTTAACAATCACAGAGGACATGGTGGTGAAGCAGGAGCAGAAAGAGCAAACGAGTCACGAGTGGGTGTCACCTGTGCCGGAGGTGGAGGTGGGAGGCACGTCGCCCGGCGGTCCTCAGGTGCGAGCGCGAAAGGACATTCCACGGGGCGCGAGGTTCGGCCCGTTCCTCGGGAAATGGGCGAGCGAGCCTTTCAACCCCCGTTACGCGTGGGAGGTGAGTTGTATTTCTTTCCATCACGCGAGAATCCTTATCGTGTCCCGCCGCGCTGTCGCGAAACGTCACTATCCGGGGATTGCCAAAACGGGCCTGGGACGCAGGTGAACGAAGAAGCATGAGTATTCGATGCATGATCAACCAGGCTCCGCATTCGATACGGTTACGAGAACGATCGATGAAATTGTACGGGGATTGGAACGGTAATCGTTTTGGAAATTACATTCGGAAACGAACCCGCGATTCAGGGTTTCCCGCAAAACCGAGGACTACGCAGGCGATATCATCTCGCACGGGGTTCCTGTGGAACCGTTTGAAAGATGATCGATCTGTTTATGGTTCGGGATCCAGTGGAGGAATACTTTGCCCGAGACCAGTGCCAGTGGGCCTTGCTATCCTCCTGCTATAATCCCCGGTATTATCCGGCAGATGCCGAAGATGGGAAACTGTGCGATAGAGAAAGAACGAAACGAAGAGAGAGAGAGAGAGAGGAAAGAAAAAGGGAAACGGACACAGACGGAATCGTCTCCTGGTTTCGACGGTGGGCACCTGGTCGGTCTGTTCGTCGAAGGTGTCATCCATGTTGACAGATCTGTCAATTGGCTTACCTCGAACTTAAAGTTCTCTCCCTCACACACGCTCTTTCTCTTTCTCTCTTTTTCACGTACCAATTCTAGAAATTCCTTTCGAGACTCACTCGTGGAAACGTCTCTGTTCGGCCGTACGTTCTTAAGTCGACCGTAAAATCGATAAACGGAGTCAAAGTTGACGAAACAGCCCGTGAAATCGTTGGCAAAAGTCCACGGTTTTCGAATCTGTCGGACGAAGGATAGCTCGCGTATATATCCAAAACTTGATCCAGATTCGAACTACGATAAAATCACCGGTAATGCTTTGTAATTTATAAAATTTTCTCTGATTATATCGTTTCGCCGGGGTCGTATTCTCGACGCGAAAAACGCCTGCCCATTATAAAACGAGAGATTATATAGCCCCCGGAGATCGAGAGTCAGGCTCTGGCTGCGTACCGGTAGGTCCACGGGGGTGTGATAGATATGATAGCGGCGGCGTTATGTTACGTTAGCGCATGTCGCACTGACAAAATGTAAATGGCGCCATCCATCTAACTGCCGACAAAAAGGCAGCCGGGGCCAACTGTCGGGCCGGCGATTACAGGATCGATTAAAGCCAAACTACCCCCTTCGTTTCGTCGGGCCGATCTATCAACCCCACACGCGCGTGAACGTGCGAGCGGCCGCGCAGAACCCGGAGAAAACATCGCGACAGAGATCTAACACGTGAGTTCTCACCGTATTTGGGAATGTGAATCGAGTCCAGATATACGTATATAGAGAGAAGCGATCGAGTGTATTCGTTGGAAAATGTATACGTCTCTCGAGGGAGGGGGGAAAAATTATTCGGAGCGTAGGAAAAGTTGCCGAATTCGGTGGAGACGCGATTTACATCACAGTATTGGTAAACGAACCCGAACGGTTGACGGTACAGGCGTGATCCTTTTTCTGAAATTGGAGAAATCTAGGAGGGATCCCTTTCGTTCGATTCGCACGCTATCCCCTAATCCTAATCCTTTTCTCACATTCCCTGGGCGAAAGAGCCGAGGTTTCTCGCGCACCGGATGAACGGAGGGGAAACGATCGCTACCGAATTATTGATAAACCGTTATCAACGGAATCGATGAGATTCATCGCATATATCGAGTATACATAGCGCGTTCTCTATTCAAATCGAAATAACGAAGAAGATACAGTGGAATTAGACATGTTGCATCAATAGGAGATTCGGATAGGAGGGGAGGGGAAAGAAACAGCTCTCAATCCGTACATTTTCCCCAAATTTCGTGGACACTTATTCGCCGCGCGTACACACCTGAACTAGAACGAAGAGGGAAGCTTGTGGATGTCTGCGTGTAACGAAGGGAGGGCGATATTCGAGGTATCGGTGCTACCCCACCTGCCGCGCCGGCCGGGCCTCGTTTTTCGGATCCTCCAAGTAGGGTGAAAAGCAGAAAACGGAAGGCAACCAAAAGGGAGGGGGGCATCCTCTCTTCCTGTTGCGTTTTGCTCGGTGACGCGTGATCCACAGAACTGCCGACTCGCGGCGTGCCTTCGTGGCGACTAAACCAATCTTGGGCTTAGCTCACTCGTCTGTGAGACCCCAGCGCGTCGAGGGTATGCCGCTCCAATTTGCCGAATGATCTCGACAACTCGCCTTAAATGATCAATCTTGCGGCATTTATTACATCCGTTATCTTTCCTATTTCGTTCTTACAATGTCATTCGATGAACGACAAATAATTCAGATTTCCCATTCATTCTGACTCTTGAGATTTCTCCATAATTTTTTTTAATACGTCTATTTCCATACGGGACACTAGGGTCGTCCGATTGCATGAAACCGACCACTCACCTCGGGTTTTGCTCTCTTTTCTACGCGCTACACGCTCATCGGCATATTGGAAGCATCGTCAATTTTTCCGCGTGATCGCTGACGGCCCCTCTCGACGTCCCTCGAGGAGAGCGAATGCCGGCTGGCTTTGCGAGCAGCCACGAGGGAGAGAAAGAATGAAAAAAAGAGCGGAAGATCGGTTGTTTTTCATATTGAAGCGGGCACACGCGCCTCGCTGATCGTGCGGGACCACTTTTTCGACAAATCGGCTGGAAGGCTGAGCCATTAGCGGCGTATGTCGCTGACAAATCATATAAATGGCGACTCCCGGGCAAAGCGTGTCCTCGCGTAAACCGCACGAGCCACCACCCCGATTCTCCATAATTGAGACGAAACGGACCGGCAAAAAGGAAAGAGACCCCGTGCATCACGAAACGTTCGCGCGCTGTCGTTTTATCCCCACCCCACATCACTATTCCTGGGCTTCGAAGCTCTTTGAAAAACGTTACTTAATCGTCGTCGATGAACGTATTACGCACCCTTCTCGGATTTCGTCGAGACGATCTTCATTGAAATAACAATGTCCCCCCACAATAGTCTACTTTTACACGCCTATCGCTCTCCAGCGAAGAGGAGGGCTCTTCCGTAAGGATCCTCGTGAAACGTAGGTGGTGCCACCGGGTGGCAGTTTGTATTGTCGATATTATTAAATTTCTGCGCGATCTGGAAGTACGTATCCGGAGACAATCGACGTGTCCGTCGTACCCTGGCCGCACAATGCGTAACACCGGTGCCCATTATTCGTGGACATTGTCCAGGTGAACTGGTCTTTAGGGCGTTGCTGGAGGTCAAGCCCCGGAAGTGATTCGACAATGAGCCACATTATGCGTTCGCCCTTCTGCTCCCCTTCCTTCTCCACCTTCTCTTCCTCCTCGATTCAAGCCCCGCTTCTTATTAACTCGAACGGGGGTTACGTGAGTCGCAACGACGACGTATATATACGCACCTCCGTTACGTCGTCTTTTTGCGCACATTCCTCTGCTCCTTGTTGTCGTCGTTGTTTCGCGAATCGGTACGCTAGAAAAGGTGTTCCTAGGCGACTCGCGCCTCGATGACCTTCGGTTTCTCAAGGCGTAGGGTTACGCGCGGCCGGTGATTTTCGTCTCTTGAATATTCTGTAACCGGAGAAAGAAGCGGCGAAGGGGTAAAAAAAGGTGACCACCGCGGCGTCGAACGGGGGGAGGTACCGATGGGTGGAGAATCGGCAGGAAACAAGTGACAATCAGTGACGCGGGGAAATATCCGGCATTGTCGTGCCTGTCGTACGGTCAGACGGTGCCGGGATATCAAAGATCCCCTTGGTCATCTATGCGAATCCACCGGTCAAGGGGGTGACTCAGTCTCGTACCACCCAATTTTCGCACCCCTTTCATTAAGAACAGAATATTTCTCTATCGACTCTTACTGCATAATTTCACAACCTCTGACTGCGAAAACTGCACAACGAATTACGGATTTTTCCTTCGCAATTTCTTTCCGACGTTTAACGAATTTTTGAAATACCAATGTAAGCATTTATTACATCGGTCTGTGTCGATCCTCGAGGTATACGGCCCTGAATTTAACTCTAAACGCGCGACGATGGAACTCGTACAGCGACAACGGAACGCGAAGAATCGTCCCGGGGTAGGTACAATGGCACTGGAAAAGAGTTTCGTTCGGTTATGCACCGAGGCATGCATACGTTATCGTTCGCAAGGACGGGAATGCAAGGGTCACTGGTTAACTAGCCCTTTTCTCGAGGATCGGGTTTTTTGATTGACGGGTCTGCCTCGGGCTTCGTTTCGCGGCCCGCACCTTCTCCTATTATGTTAATAAACTTATGACACAGCTTTGTGCATACCGAATCGTTAACGTGGTATATTTTGACATTTAAATTCACCGCGAACGAGTTCCGCGACGCGGTCTCACCCCTTGGTCAAACCCTCCATTTCACCCCGGAGGAATATACACGGGTTTCTCGTGACTTTTGAAAATCAAGAAAAGTTCCGTGGTGGTCCTGTCGAACCGCTTTCACCCTGCGCGCGCGCGAATGCGTTAGGTGATATCGTCGTAGCACGTGTCCCCGCGATCCGATAAATTTCGTTTTGCTCTGTGTACATTTGAGCCCCGAAACGATCGTGTCGCACGGGATTCAATCGTAAGGCTTTAACTGGCCTTTCTTTCTGTCAAACCAGCTGTAAACCCGGCTCTCTCCTCTCGCTTCACCACCCCATATAGGATCGTATCCCTCGGCTTCTCTCGTTTCTCTGTGGGGCGCTCCGGCAACGTAGCAGGGTGATAAATCTCGTCCGCTCGTTACCCCACTATCTGTCGATAATAGACATAACAGACACGTGTTGCCCGGTCGTCAGGCTGACCCGGCTGTCTCGAACAATGGAGACGCGTCGTCGGAATGATCGTCTTCAAAGACATCGCTTCTTGGTCCTTTCGTCCCTCGACCGGCACGAACCTACCGACCCGCTACACAATTTACTACCCTCCTGGACCGAGAGCACGAGACCTGCCGCACGAGGGAAGGCTTCGATCTTTCCTGACACTTTATTAAATTTCCCCCCCCCCCCCATCCAGTATCGGTTAAATAGTTTTTATTCAACGTCGAGTATCATTAAGACGGGGACGGTGTCACGAATTTGAAACGTTTGAATCCTACAGGGGTGGTTAAAACTTTGCGACTCGATAACAAACGCATTGCCTTCTTGGTTTCTCATTGTCACCACACTCTGCTGCTCTTTCCCCCTTGTTACTCTCTCTTTCTCTCTCTCTCTATCTCTTTCTCTCACTCTGTTTCCTACCGTTTGGGTAGTTCCATGGGGTTGATGGCGGTGCAGACGCCGGATAGGGCCTCCGTGTGTGTAGGAAGCCGTTCCTCGTCTTCGCCCGGTGTGAACTTAATTGAACTTGTTCGCCAACTCATAACGAGAAGTCAAGCAAGTGCTCTCCCGGTTATAATTTACGGGAAACAATCGGCGCCTTTGATGTGCCGCCAATTGTCTCGGATCTGCGGGACTGTTACGCTTGGGAGGCTGGAGAGGGGGGTGTACACGCTAGAAGGGGCGCCGAGACCTTGCGGTGATTACCACTACCCCCGCCCGGAGAAATTTCCAAATCTTCCGGGAAATCTGACTCTTCGGCAGTTGAATTCACGCCCTTAATGCGAACGATAACCGGCGTTTGATGCGGTAACGAGGTAGTTCCAGTTTACGAAATGCTATGTCAAGAACCACCGACCGGTTCAACGAAAACGATCATTTCAGTTTGACCGAATTTTCAAAAACTCCCTCACATCCGACGAATCACCGACGCCAAAAGAATTGCTCGAGCTGGGAATATTCGTTGGATTTACGATGGCCAGTTAGTCCAACGTGGCTTTTCTCTCGAAATGATTCCGCCATCGTCGATCGACGAATCTGTCATTAAATACAGTGTCGATGCATTCAAAATGTAAGCTCAATTCCGACGGCGAATCGACAGGCAATCAACAGTGGGAATCAGTCGTTGTTTTTCGTTGGAAAAAAAGAGGAAACAGTTGCAACATACGTACAGGGACGTTTGATCCGGTTCAATGGGAAATTTTCTTCGGATCGAGCCAATCCGTGGCCCCGAGGAGGGCGAGCTTGATCCTCTGGATTAATGGAAACCATTCAGGCGGATTCGTTGAATATCCATCGCGTGATTTCGCGCGTACATCTACTTAGACCCGAGATTGGCAGAATTTGCCAAACCCTCGCAGGTTGACAGATTGTGTGTGTGTGTGTGTGTCTGTATGCATACGAGTGGCGCGCGCGCAGGTTTCGCCACAATGACCGAACTAATCTTGTCCGGTTCAGGGAGGCAGCCCAAGTTCAATATACACAGGAATACACTGCAGCCTGAAGGCGTTCCGTGTGTGCCTTCCGTTAGGCGGCTTGCATTAATCACGACGCCACTGGGCGAGCTTGAGGTACGCGGTTTCCGACGTCGACTTAATTGTCCCCCGTGTTTCTAGAGGGATTCATGGAGTCGGGATGCACTTCCATGGAGAAACGACCGAGCCGAGCAACGAAGATATTTCACGTTAAATAAATAGAATATCCAAAGAACCGCGAATAATCTACCACGATATTCAACGAGGAGTCGAAAGCTGTCCATGTTCGAAGCCATAGCCGATCGTTTCAAACAGCAGCGACCGTTTTCTAAGAAACAAAATCCAGCTGACGGGAAACGAACCGTTCCGTTAATTTTACAGTAGCCCACAGCGATCATTCGTCAAACGAGGAAACATCATTATTGATGGCGTTTGGTGGCGGCGAAAGGAACGGAGACACGATTCAGGGTCTGCGGTGAAAGGCGCTCCGGTCTGTAGCAGAAACGAATCAGCTGATTTTTGGCAAATTTTTCTGGCATGCTGGGCCCACTCTAATGATCGATCATATGTAAGGGGCTGGCAGTGACGCGACTTGGATATAATTTATACCGCCTAGATACGTCGAGGGTAGCTTCCCTTAGAAACGCTAGAAGGGGGAGGGGGGCGAAAGAGGTTCGAGTTGGCGTTCACGTCGGGGGTGGCATCTGTTTCGCGTTAGACACGGGTCGGAGGGCACCGTTTGCCTCGTCATTACTTGCATTACTTTCCTGCTACGAGTCAAGTGGGTCAAGTACGAGAAAATATGTATCTAATCGGGGTGAAATATGAATCCAGGAAAGCACTAGGGGTTTGAAGCAAATCGTTCGAATGTTTCTTATTATCTTCTCGACGAAGACTCGTCGCTAAAGATTTCATTGTTTCATTCACCAAACCTAGAAAGCTGATTTCCTTCGTTAAGATTCAGGCTTCACGCGTGAAACTAAGCACCAATATCCTAACAATTGAAGTGAGCAAAAATGCAATTAACCTTCGTTTCCTGGTTCGAGCTAACTTCGCAAATGATTCCACGAGGAGCTGATATCGGTCCCTGGAAATTTCTCCTGATCGATGGACGCGATCGTACACCATTTCCACAGACCGGCGTGCTTATGGACGTGCGCGGGAGCTCGTCCTGGAAATTAATTAAGGAGCAACTAAGACTGGCAGGAGGCTCCATCGGTGGCTGTGAATCGTCTACGGCTCGTTCCTTCCCTCCCGCCCCCCTCCCAGATCGAGGCTTTAAACTAAGAGGAAATTAAGCAAAGATGTCGCCACGGCTAATGCCGGGTTCGGTCTGGGGGATTGCGTTCGCGCTGTACGACGCACGGAATCGTAAACAGTCCTGTTATTTAGGGGATGATAATTGACCGTTTCGTTCTCCCCTCCTACCACGGGACGCCCAACGAATTTCTGGAAACTCTGGGAAATTCGCCGGGGCGCACGATGCGTTCACGTGGGCCCTACTCTTTCTCCTCGATGAACCTAGGGGAGGGGGATGAAAATGAAATTCGATACGCCATTGTTGCGTCACACGACGATAATGACGTGTATGTTGTCCCCGGGTATGATCTACGTTGTTGATCGCAACGATTAACTCGTCGAAGACCTCGACCTCTTATTGGCGACGTTAATCACCGTTACCATCGTGACCGGAACGTCACCGTGTATGTTTCGATCTTAATCCCGTTGAGAATTCGATCGACGCGACCCGCTCAGTAAAATTATTGAGAACGCTTCGACACCGCGATGCCTCGAAGTTGACGAATCGGGTAAAGTCGGGTGATGGGTTTTTCCAACGCGGGGGTAGAGGAGACACGCTGTGTCGGCTAAAAGCATTTTTGCGTCGGCCATCACGGGGGACTATCATACGCTATCGATCCGTTTTATTCATAACTTTTGTCCCACGTTGAACACGCTCTCTCCCTCTTTCTCCCGTAAGTTCCACCGGGGACAATGAATGCCGCTCATTTAATCCCCCGCCCGTTTAACTCTTCCCTCTTTTGTTTCGCCTCTGGTCTAGATATTTCTGGACGTTAAATAAATTCAATTACACGATTCCCGTTCTAAATATTCTAATTAACTAATTATTCCCGGTTCGTTCGTATAAAATACAACCTCGCCTCCTGCGCTCTGAGTTACAATATCGTTTCGATCGTGGGACGCCTTTGACGTCACACCGACAACGGATCGTCGAAAGATCGGCAGGCGGATCGCAGGTATAGCTTCGGGCGACGATATCTTAATTTGTGAATGGACACGTTCCACGTCACCGTCCCCTTCGCGCCATTACATTGCCCTGATAGAGACGCGTCGTCTTCGACGGCAAAGATCACGATCGAGCCCGTGGTTGATCCCCTCGAAATGTGTCGAAAAACGACGGCGTTACCTCGCCCGATTATGAGGGTCCATTCACGAGAATTCACGAGGATCTGCCGCGCGGCGTTGTCTGCCGTCTCTTTTCTCGTGGGGCTATTTTCGGTAAAACCCAGACCGACGAACGTCGAACGATCTTTCCGTCGGCCACGTTTTTGTTGGAGGTGTGAGGTTACAAAAGGGGGAAAAGAGGAGATCGCGTGTTTTGTGCGACACGGCTGTCCTGCTGGCCCCATGCCGGGCTGAACGAGAAGAGGATTCATCCTGACCGCGTGTCCTGCAGATCAACCCCGATGTATGCGTCCAGCCCGGATAGTTCCTCGATCCTTCCATCCCTTTTTCGCCAGATGACCGGGAAGGTGGACCTTTCTCCTCGCACGAACGAACAAATTGGGGATATCCCAGTTCTGCAAGGATTATTCTCGTGTCGAAGCTAGGAAAATCGCCAAGAACGGGATTCGATAGAAAGAAGAAAAAAAAACGTTTCCTCCGTAATTTCTCCGTTTCTCCGCTGTTTCCTTGGGCTTGCGTCGTTAAAATCACCGCGGCGTTGCCGTTCAATTATCATCGCTGACGTCTAAGCACCCGGCTAAGCGCCGATTTTCCAGAACCAGCCGGAGATGCATGAAAGTTCATAGAGAGAAATCAGTGTGAAAACCGCGGGGATGTAATTAAAATGGTCGCGCAATTTCTGCCAATTTTAGCAATTTCGCGGTGGCGAGCGCGCGCGCGCGCGCGCGCGTTACGCTGTGCCGGCAAAGAGGCTCAAGGAATCATGCAATTATAATTTATTCACGTGTCGCTCGTCGACATCGTTCGCTCCCTCTCTCGTTCTCTCTGCGTTTCTACCTTCGTTCTCTCGTCTGTTTCCGCTTCGCCCGCGGCTGTTTCCCAGTTCTCTTGTACACCCTTTGAATCATTTTCCCGCGCCGGTGTCCGTCGCCATTGTGCCGAGATAAATACGCGGCTTCCAATTAATTCTGCCGCCACTCGATGGAAAATGAAAAGGGAACAGGAATAAGGAGCGCAGAGAAACGAGAGAGTTTCGACTATTTCTTTTTTTTTTTTTTCGTCCGACTTTCAAAGAATCTTCGTCGTTAATGCGCGTTCCGCTTGCAGCGGAAGAACCTTTGGAGATCCCAGAACCCAGAAGCACGCCACACTTCTGTGCGACGATTATGGGGGGAATGAACGTGATCCACGGCTAGACAAATCTGTCCGACGAATTGTTAGCACATGTCCGCGCGCGCCGACAAAGCGTTGGAAGTTCCCGCTGTGAGGTTTCACAGCCAGCCACGAGCCTCCTTTCCAAAAACCGTCAATGACGAAAGCAGAACGGGGACGAAGCTCCGGACGAATCTGAACCAATGATTCATCAACGGTTTCCATTCGTAGAAACTGAATCACACCATTCTGAAATTAAAAAACACATGTATCGAAGGGAAATGGGAGATCGATTTTCACGGGAACGATTGATTTTACAACGGGCAGAAGGGTCGCCGAAAGGTTGAAGATGAAAAGCCCGAGTTTTAACAAGTTTCCATTTTACTTCGCCAAAAGCACCGTTTGCCGCACCAACGAGCTTTCGGGCGCATCATTGTCGAAGGTGTCACTGGCGAGAGATTCTAATCTGTCGCGTTACACGACGAGACGTCCCATTGTGATCCGCTCGTTCGTGCCCATCTTCCGGAAACGGTCCTTAGTGGGCCCCCGCAGCAACTAAACTGGCCATTATGAACGGGGTCCCAGGGAATCCTGGCCATCTCGCCTCTCTCTTTCTTCGTGTTCCTTTTCGCCAAACTGTCCCACTTCTTATTCCCGCATTATAAGGTATTACCAGTTTCCCGGGCTACCTGAGCTTGCCTACGGTTGATCAATGATACTCGACGGAACGGAGTGTGTCGCCCTAGAAATCATTGATGTCGCCGAAATCGGAAGTCGAGGCGCGCTGCTTTCTTGCTCCGAATACACGGCTTTTCTCTGTCGTCGTAGTGGCGAACTTCAACGTTCGAGTAAATCGTTCGAGCCTGATCGAAGTTGAAACCTTTCTCATCGAAGTATAGAACCGTCTCTCGAAACGTAATGGAAAGTGTCGAGGCGTGAGTAAATACTCCGTCTCGGAACAGTTCTTCGTCTTCGGGTGCTCGGTAACCGTGATTACTTACCTGCAAGGTAGACGCTTATCCACCTGCGAGATTCATTGATTTTTATGGGCGCAGCTAGTTGCACTCACTACCGGCAGGTGGTAGGATAAAGCCCACCACCAACGGTCGGAAGCCTGTGCCGAAGCGTTCTTAGATATTGGCTGTGATAAGGGTCCGAGAGAATCGCAGGCAAATCTAGGAACGCTTCTACCTCAAAACAATTGTCAATATTAGTCGAGTACCTAGTCCGATTGTTCGGTGTCCGGACATTGTTGAACCGTCGACGAAATCTTATTACCATCGACACAACGAAAAATCGTTCCGCGCGATGCATTTAACGCTCGAGAAACTTTAAACTACAAGATCTCGATTTCTTATAGATTCCACAGTAGGAACTGAATAAAATGAGATTTAAAAGAAGGACAGTAAATAAATGAGAAAAGATGGAATTCCACGGTACGTTCGTGGTGCGTCAGGCGATTCTGGCAGATGAAACACGAAGAGAGAACGAGCTTCTCGGTGGAAGTGCAAAATGTGTTTACAGCGTGAGACGACGAGAGAGGGTGTCGAGGTGGAGAATTAGTCGGAAGGGCCGACGAAGGGCGGGGTGTCCACGGGCGTGTATCAGGGCGAGACGCTTGGCCGGCCAAGCGTCTCGGAGCGTTGCACGGCCTCGCGCAAGACAATTGAAAAAATCACTTGTCTCGCCCTAAAAGTACGGGGGGTAGACAGCCCACCCCTATTGGATGCTGCGGCGGGAAGTAACAGTGGCCACGTAACGAGAGAGCAAGGGTGATGAGAGGGCGATATATATGTATACGTATCCGTGGGCGGTAGTCCGTTAAACGCAATGTCCCGGATCCAAAACATTGCGGTTCGCCTGCGGAAATTCACATTCGTTCGAAACTATTTGCCGCACGTGCACAAGGGCGTGTTACATCCCCGATGGAAACTTATTGTTCGTTCGCGACCAACGAACTTCTTTTTCACATTTCATCCGTGTAGGTATACTGTCGGGCGTGAAGGATCGTTTTTGAATAAAAATCATTCGTTCCTCGACTTAAAACGTGCGTATTTTGTTTTCAGGTTCGTACCTCCGGGAGCGGAGTAAGGGGTTGGTTGGACGCGTCCCACGAAACGAATAATTGGCTGAAATATGTACGCAGCACCAGCAGTCCGCACGCTGTTAATATGCGCCACGTGCTCATCGGTGGACAGGTAATTAACAATCTGCTCGGTATTTTTAACATCGACAGAACCGTTCTAGCTGTCGTCGATTCTCGTTTAACGATCACCAACTTCCGGTTCTGTCCAATGAAAACAGTTCTCCATGCAGCACGTGTACCCCTCCCGTGTGTAGGTAATTGTTTCACAACTCGGGTATCAACTCGCGTTAACCATACCACCGTCGATCGTTTTACAAATTTGATTCCTAGCGCGACTGACACACTCGATCGACAGTTGCATTTAATAGGAACGAATAATTACAGGGTGTCAGAGGCAGTCCGCTGTTGAAATTACGTGTGCCGGTGAAACTAATACAAAAAAAAATGTGCACCGTTTACACTGCTCCACCGGTTACGTGACTCTGTTAACGAAGCGACGATGGAACGTGGAAACTGCGACCAAGTTCGCGATATACGTCTGACTGGGCGAATGATTAGCTTCGTTTCACTTCTGAATCGCCTGATTAAATTCAATCGAAGCTCTTATTCCACGTATCGAAATTTCGTGTAAATCATCGAATCGATAGACGAGATGATCTCGACGATTACTCGATTTACTCTTTCTATTTCTCGATTCTCCAAAAACAAACCTAGGTCGAACGGTAGAGATCGAGGTCACGGTGTCAATTCGGGGTTCACACCCTGCGTCGTGCGTCCTTTCGTTTCTCTATCTATGCGAACCCCGACACATGGTATTCGCGTTGTCGTGGGCGTGCCCTAAGCTCCGTTGTATACAGGGTGTTTAGTTATTAAGTCACCCCACGGGGTGTCGTTTCGCCGACTTCCTATACGCGGCCCCCGCTCGCAATCGCTGTGGGAATGGGGGATGTGGCTCGCTCTATCAGAGTCCTGCAGAATCGCCAGTTGTAATGACTTTTCGGGGAGACGGAGGGGTGAGAGCCTCCCGACGACACCATAAAGATCCTTTCATTGCTCTTCGAACGTTATGAACTTCGATGTAAACTACGTGTCGCGCGGAAGCGAGACTTTAATGGGCACATGGGGGGTTGAGAAATTATTACGACTTCGATTCGATGATTCGACCTTACTCTCTTACTTCTGCTCCGTAACGTTCACGGATTATCGGCCCAAACATGTTGTTGGTGTATTCGTTTCAAGCGGCACTCGGTAGTTGCAGCGAGATCATTCTCGCGGTGAAAGGTGGCGAGGGATCGGTGGATTGAAGGGTGTAATTGTCCGCAGATGGTGTACGAGGCGGTGCGGGGCATAGCGGCCGGTGAAGAGCTTCTTCTCGGCGTTCGAGAACCTCTTCAGCTACAGGACATGCTCGGCGAGAATACGACCGAGGACAGAAGCGACCGAGAGACCGGTGAGTATCAAACGCTGCGATCTTGTCACGGGGAAGTGGATCCGTGGCCTCTATTCTTCGGGCGCGTTATTGCAGGCCGTTAAACTACTCCTTTGGATCCCCTGCGCAAATATCTATCGATCGACGCCTCGTTCATGCTAACGAATTTAAAAAAGACATTGATAGGTACACTTATTTATTTGTTTGGAATCGCCGTAGGTCGATAGATTCGACAGACCAGGTTGTGAAACGCGTGTTCAACAACTGACGCGAGAACGGAAACCCTCGGCAATCGGCTAGATAATCAGACCAGTTAAACAGTACAACCGATTGGCCGACACGGTGGCAGGCTGGCTTTACGACTTCTCGGGCCGATACACATCGCGCTGACTCGTGCGCACTTGCGCGGGGGATCGCGTACGATTTTCGTAGCCGTGTGGGGAGGGGGCAGGTGTCTTCGAAAAGCGGAGTTCGCGCTGATGCGAGGGAGGACAGTGACGGGAGGAGGGGTTAAATCGTGAATCGTTGATTGCACGAATTGCTGCTCGTCATGCACCCGTGATTCTGGCGTGATTCACCTGGTCGGCCGTTGCGTATTAACCCCAGTTCTGTTGGGTAATAAGGGCTGATTATCTCGAGATAGACGCGTTTTCTACCACCGCGCGTGTGTGTGTGCGTCAGGCCAGTCTCGTGCCATTTTAAATTTCGCTATAAAACATTAGTCTTATTTTCGTCGTATTTTCGTGAATCGCGGCTTGGGGAACGCTTGTTATTTAGAGAATTTTGAAATTTGGAACGGGGAGAAAGTCGGTGAACACCCGCCAATTCGTCTCCAAAGTTTCATTACGTTGCCACGATAGGAACGAATAATATTCGGGAGATTTTGCAGAAGAGGGGTGGCCCCCAGGTCGCCTGACTGCGCGACAATTATCTGGTTGTAACTCCTGGCGCGATGGTCAGAATCCGGATGGTTGCTAGGCGCAAGATTAGACGGGGGTCTATAAGCGACACCCAGATGTCGCGGTAATTAAAACCGGGATTATCGTTGAAGTTCGGCTCGGTGTCTACGGTTAATTCTCCGACGATTTTTCACCGTAATTTCCGTGACTCGTAAATGTCTCCTCGGCAAAGAGGGTGTAGGATTGAAGACAGCGTGGCCGGAGCGACTTGGTTCTTAATTAAATCGCCGCCCCACCTCTATGCCCTCCCCCGTCCTGGGCCAATTAAAATTTCAAAGATTTCGTTTGTTGTAACTTTATCATCGACGGGGGAACGGAGTTTATTCCATACTAGCCTGCAACGGACAGGCAGGCCCCCGGAAGTGTGGTACTCCAACGGTTCCGTCGAATGTTTATTCATAATTACGGAAGTCCGTGCGGGGAATCGGGGATTACCGACGAATTCTTGCCACTCGTACCAATTTCCGTTTCACCATTTAATCGAATATAACAATTCTTCTAATTAAATAATAAGATTCCCTTATTAGAACGCTTGACTCTTTCTCTCCTCTGATCGTGTCTCCCCCCAAAGCAGTTGATAATAAAGAGCACAGAAAAAAGATGGTACAACTGGATTGTCGTTAATCCAACGGGGCCATTTTCACGCGAAATCTCCGGCAAGCTGGTGCGTGTAGCGAGAATAATGATGTCAAACAAACGGTGTACACCCTGTCGCGACTATTGCGAGGGATGTCTCTACCCTGTCTCCCCCGAGAGGATCATTTTTTTACGAGACAGAGACAGAGGGGGGAGACAGAGAAAAGGGACCGAGGGACAGATACGCGAATGGAATCGCTTTAACATGCCTAATGGGGGCGCGTGTGCATACAACCGCATTGAAATGACGTCCAAATCCCATTTTCGACATAAGCTGGTTCAGTTAAAAAAAAAACAAATTCCACGCATTTTAACGTTCTCGGCAAGTAGGTTAACCAGATATTTTTCCATTCCATCGATGTCGTATCATACCGTATCGAGGATATAGAGAAACGGTTGTCACGAATGCAATTCCCTTTTCCATTTACCCCCCTCCTCCGGTACCGAAACGACAAGCTATACGTTTTATGATCCGGGGACAGACGCAATTTTTTTTCGACGATTCGGTAAACCACGTCGCGCGTAGCGCGTGTGCATCGGTGGGGGACGGGGGTGAGGGGCGTAGATGCAACTGGCGACGGCAGTTAACGTGAGTTATGGTTTTGATTTTTCCCGGCGCCTGTTTTTTTTTTTATTTCCAATCTCCTCCTCCCCGTCCACCCTTCACCAGGGTCCCCGTGATGCTCTTCCCGTTCCGTCCACCGAGTAGACGCATCATCTCGCCTCCGATGGCTCTATTTAGGGTCGCGGATAATTTATGGCCTGGTATTGTAGATTAACACGCGCGTAACCTGGCCTCAGGGGCGGCCTTCAGGGGGAGAGAGAGAGAGAGAGAGACAGAGGAAAAAAAATAGAAAAGGGTACCGCCTGGAAAAAAAAGGGGTATCCGCGCGCATAAAAGGGCACGCGACGCTATTTTCCGAGGGGGTGGCACGCGCTCGCGCGCGCGCAGAGGGCGCGGACGAAAATGCGTGACACGTTGCAACCCTATCTGATTCATCGGGGACTAATGATACGTCCTGTTTGACGTTTGACTTTCGTCCGTCGTTTCGAGGCGAATTTTCCGTGAGCCGGTCGTGGGACAGCTGATAACGACTTCGATAAAAGGACCCGAAACACCTTCACCGCAAAATATGTATACAAACTGCGCGCGTAAGCCGTGAATCTGGAGCACGAATTGCGAATACGGATAATCAGGAGTGTATTTATAACGTGGCAGAATGAGTTGGGTAAAATGCGTGCACGACTACTCTATGACCTAATCAGATATTTAATATTATTAAAATTTCCACCTTTTCACTATCAATCAACCGGTGTATCGTGTACGCTCATCTGACGTTCTGTAACACGCAATTAGTTCACCGGTGGTAGTGAATTATTTGTGTCGCAAACTGTGCTAGAAATATTTGTTTTACGCGAGCCGATGAAAATTCCGTGTTCGCCGATGGCCTATGTAAGAATATGTTGTAACAATGTAGCACGGTAGTTTTCTGGGGGGGGGGGGGGGAGGGGATCTACTTGATCCTGGTCCGTCGTGGATGTCACGGAAACATTGATTTCCGTTACTTTTTCCCATACAACCGCCAACTGACGCGTCTGCAGGGGGTGTAGCCGGTAGATCCCACCTGTTGACTTTCCACAATGTAACATTCCGCTGGGTATTTTTTAGTATCGCAAAACTAACGGCTACTGCTCCTAGATGCTACGGATTCTAATTTTGCGCCAAAAAAAACGAAGGATTATTAGATCACAATGGTGCAATTCCGACTTTACGAATAATTCGATCGAATATCTTTCATTCCGTTCCTCGAAATTCGACTTTATACATCTCAGAATTATGTTGACTTCACATGTTTCAATTCTTTACGTAATTTTTTTTACCCACGGTCCTTAAATGTTTATTTATCTTTCGATTTTTTTCTTTTCTTAAAGACTGGTTAGCTGACTCCGTTTAGCGGATCCCGAGGTTAACCGCATCCTTTATTGTTTAAATTCACGGCGTGCCGCTTCAAATTAGTCGTGGATGGAGGAACGATTAACGTTCTATGGGGGGTTTGAGTCGTGGCGTGGGGCGTAGTTGGTGGCGTAGGGGCTGTGCCCGGTTCCCATGAAGGTCCGTTGGGGGCCATCGTCCGACCATATGGTTGGGACAAGTGTAGCGGCAGATTTAAATAACCGTTGGAGGACGAGTAGTGGGGTTTCGATTTTACCATCGGTCTGGTTAATAATTCGATCAATGTACATCGATTGGCCAATTGTTTTCCTCCCCTATCGTCGCAAGTTCGCTCGTATACACCTTTCGATCATTTTACTCGATAGGTTTAACCTTCATTTAGAAACATTAGCACGATCTTTCGTGTGACTTTAATTCTCAGGTATTCATTCAATCGTGCGTTTTGTTGTTTTGAATAAAAATTTAATGTTAAAAAATACCATTGGTCTCGGTTCAGTCGAGAATCTCCGACGGTAAAAAAATTCAGCGCCGTCTCGTTCACGGGCTTCTGATTTTACCTGCCGTTGCTTCTGTTGGTCGGGGGTGAAGAGAGGCCGCAGGGGGCAAACGGAGACTCACCTGCGATTGGCCGAGCTCCGACTCAGCTTTTACCAATGGGAAGCGGTCCCGGGCACCCCCTTCGCGTTTTCACTCGCGGACAACGTGCGACGGGCTAACCGGTGCATCATTGTGTCCATTGTCTTCGTTGACTGCAGCATCGCGACCGATTAACGAGAGGAAAAGGTATTTTCTGGTGCAGTGTCATCGTGTCGAAGCTTCTACTTCATTTGTCTGACATTCGATCGTTTGTCAAACACAGTTACGTTTCGTGTAAACTAAAGAAGCAGACGATAAGTTATTCGCGCTTCGTGACGATTAATTTTTTTTCTAACGATCGACTACATTTTATCCTTGGTTCTGGCCTGAGGCTCATTATTGAAAAGTTCCTTTCAGTGCATTTCCTCGTAGAAGAGTGTAGGTCGAACGAAAAGAAATTATGGGTTCGTGGGAAGCCTCACACATACACAGCGAGTTGAAAGGGTATATGGATAAAACGATAGTGCCGTTTTGATTTAATAATTCAGGAACAATCCTGGCATCCACTTGTCACGCCACTCTCCACTGGCCCCCGCATAGTTCTCGATCACGTAATTCGCCCACACCGCGACGGGTCACGTATCATCGTTCTCGGGGGTGTAATTTATAGAGCCGCGCGGCCCGTCGCAAACTGCAACACGGAATTATGACTTCCACCCTGTGTCTCGCGGTGGTCGCGGTATCAGCGCGGTTTCACGAACCGTTTCTTCTTTGTGCTTGCAGCTTCGCAACACAGCGGAACCATCGACGAGGATAAAGAGGACGAGGAAGAAGGAGAGACCAGGTGCCCAGTCTGCGACAAACCGTTCCAAGACATCGAGCTGTGAGTACCTACCTTGAAATCTCTCGTTTGAAGTTTCCTTTGAGTTATTTTTTGATTCTGAACCGAATGAAACGAAAGATCAATCCTCCTGTTTCGTTACTTTCGATCCCTTTGAAGTTCTATCGACGTGAAACAGTCTTGTTATACATCCATGCCCTTCGTTAACGGAGAAATCTTCGATCGGACGATACAAATGCTCGATTCATGAAGGATTCATGATACGTTATTACACGTTTTTCGAACGGTATCGTTGAAAATCGCCACCTGAATCGGACACGCTGACGTCGAATCAAACTCATTACACGACTCGTTCTCGTAACATATTCCTCCGGGCAGAGTTCGAGTTAGCACAGTGACCCAAAAGTCGGAAGTTCAAACGTTCATAAATAATCGAACCATCGAATCTGGTAATTGCCGGGTCGCTCGATTCCCGTGGATAAATTATTCATTAATCGTCGAAACACAGGAACGAACGACGCGTTATCCACTCGAAATCTGAACGTTAGCGCTGCACTCCGCACAAAAAGAGGGGGGCCTTCGTGCACGCGAACTATTTTCGAGGGGGTAGCTGCGTCGACCCGATAGCTTTTTCAGGGGTCGGGTGCTGTTTGCGTTGCCGCCATTAAACGAAAAGTCAAATGCTTAACCGATGTATACCGCCATATGGAAGTTGGCGTTACTGGGCCGCCGATTCCTTCCCACGATTCGACGTTCACGAAACACGCGGAAGTATCGAAGCACGTGTTGCTTTAATTGCTCGTCGAGATTCCATCTCTTAATTGAAAACAAATATATTCCTTTTGCAACCGCGTTTACCTGTGAAATGCTTCCAGTATGAACTCCAAACGATATCTAAACTTTCATAATACTTGTTGACACATCATCCATAACCAATAGGACGTCTGTTCAACGTGACGTGGGCGCAAAGACTGACTCCCTGCGTCCTCTGTTACCTCGTAGACGCCTCGTCGAAAGAAATTCAACTCGCGATGCAGTCATGGCGTTTTTTTTTTTGACACGATCCAATATCACTGGATCCCCAACAATACTTATCACTGAAATCTTGAAATTCGATACGGATTCTCGGACCATCGGGACAAACCTTCGTTAGACCGCCAATGAAACAAACTCTTTTGTTTCTCGGTTAACCGATAGCACCGTCGGATCTCGGACATTCATTCCGTCTCGTTCCGGCATCTGTTTCCCGGTCCCTTGACAAGCCGCAACACCAGCCGCTTCCGTGTCGCTCGGCTGGTGGCCCGGGCAGAGTCACCTGTTGTGGCGCAATAAAGTACGCGCGAGATCCGCATTCGGTTGCATCGAGCCCGGCCGTCCCCTTATGCATCATCGAAGGCGTCGTCGCGTGCCCGCAGCTCATCTGGCACCGCGCACCGTCACCGTGAGCCTACTATCTCACCGCGAATAGGTTTCACGCGACACACGTGTGTTCGAGGGTGTAAAATCAATGCCGGCGCACACCATGGCACATCCTGTGACCATAACCCGTGGCTTGACCACCTCCGCGGACACACCACCCCTGAGGAACGAAGCCGCACACCCATTCCGTGTGTGTGCGCAACAAAACTGCTTCTCCGTTTGGTTTGTGTGTGTTTATACGTACGATGGCCACCCTCTTCTTCAGGGGAGGGAGGCGTACGACTGTTATTACGCGAGAGGTTGTCCGCTGCCGCGCTACCGAAGTCACTTAGTCATCATCCTCGACTGCACCGAGCGCAGTCTTCGCCGGTGCGCTGCCCCGGATCGATTACATCCGAAGTTTCTTACACGAGGAGCAACGAGATTTCGGTGTGATCCTACCGAGGATTTTTCGCCGGAAAGAAAGTGTTAGGTATTCCTTGGATCTTAGTAATTCCTTAGTGCCATCGTAGGACGATTCCATGGAGAACACGGATAACTCGTTCGGTACCAGACCACGAAAGATTTTAATTCACGTTCCTCGCTTTCGTTTCGTTCGATTATCTTTCTCATAAACGCAACACCATCTCGAGCGTCGATCATATTCTCTTATCTCGTCGTTCTCTTTTCAGGCTAGACAACCATCTGGTAACCTGTCACAGATACCCGGCGGAACAGCACCTTTGCGACAGCTGTCCCCGCGCCTACGCCTGGCGACCGCTTCTGGTACGTCACCGCGCGATCGTGCACGGTGATCTCCGCAACTATCCCTGCGAGAACTGTCCGAAGGTAAGTATCATCTCTGACCCGATCGAGATCCAACCGACACGTTCTCCCTCCAGAGTAACATCTTCAAAGTTTCGCTAACAGTCGGACAATCCTCAGGTCTTCACCGATCCGTCGAACCTGCAGCGTCACATCCGAACGCATCACGTGGGCGCGAGGAGTCACGCGTGCACCGAGTGCGGGAAAACGTTCGCGACCAGTTCCGGCTTGAAACAGCACACCCACATACACAGCAGCGTGAAACCGTTCCAGTGCGAGGTCTGCTTCAAGGCGTACACGCAGTTCTCGAACTTATGCCGGCATAAACGCATGCACGCGGATTGTCGTATGCAGATCAAGTGCGTTAAATGCGGACAGTCTTTCAGCACGGTCACGTCCTTGTCGAAGCACAAGAGATTCTGCGATTCAACGCCGCCGACCGGTCCGCCCGGCGCCATGTCGCAGTTACCAACCTCCGGGCCAAGCCCTTTCCTGGTGTATCCCCGACCACCAGTCGGTCTCCCGGGTGGTTTACCCTTTTATCCGCCCAGTCTGATGGCTCCCTATCCAGGCATCTTTCCGAACGCCCCGAATTTTCTGAATACACCGCTGCTGTTTCCATCCAAGCTCGAGGAAGTCGAGAAACGAAGCGTCAGTCCGAAGAAAGAACGTTTCACCCCACCGAGGGTATTGCCGCAACACAGCAAAGTGTCTCCATCCACCGCGGAGGAAGCCACCTCCTCGTTCAGGCCCTCACCTGCCAGACCACCTGTCCAGCCGACACCGGAGAGCGACGATGATCCCGCGAAGAAACGCGAGATCGGCAGAACCAACGAGAAGAAGATAGATTCCGAGATGGTCTCGTCGACCACGAACGAGGAAACCACGGATCAGCCTCTGGATCTTAGAGTTCAAACGAGAAAGCAGGAAATGAACCCGAGCGTCGCCGAGAGGAAGAGACACAGTCCTTCGCCCGTTCCAGCACCGTTGGACGATGTTCCACCCCCTCTAGACACCTCGAAACACGAAGAGGACACATCCACGCCGATGGAAGTCGAAGCTAAAGATCTGCCCTGCAGTTCGCACATAAGAACCAGTCTATCCGCCGAACGGCCACCTGCCAATACACCACCGCATATGGCTTACCCGAGACCGATCCATCCTATGTTTCTGGAGGCGATGTATCGCGGACCAACCGGTACCTTTCCAGGTTTTCCAGGTGGCCCACCGCCTCCCGGGGGCGCCACACCGGAATCCAGGCTGCTACCAGCGTTACCGCCGTTCGGACCACCCCGGGGACTTCCTTTTTTAGGGACCCTTATGAACGGACTCAGCGGCGCAAGGCCAGGAGGATTCGATCTGCTTGCCAGACCGCCGCTTGGACCATTCCCCGGCGTGAAACCGTTCCAAGAGGCCGTGATCGCGCCGCACCACCATCATCATCATCATCACGCTCATGGCAAGATGAAGGACCGTTACTCCTGCAAATTCTGCGGTAAAGTGTTCCCCAGGTCGGCGAATCTGACCAGACACCTGCGCACGCACACCGGCGAGCAACCGTACAAATGCAAATACTGCGAGAGATCGTTCAGCATCTCTAGCAATCTTCAGAGACACGTCCGGAACATCCATGACAAACAGAGACCGTTCAAGTGTCCCCTCTGCGAGCGATGCTTCGGGCAACAGACCAATCTCGACCGACATTTGAAGAAGCACGAGGCTGACGACGGTAGTGGCGTCGTTTCGGTGGCCGATTCGCCGGGTAGCAGCAACGAGAACGAACGGGAGGACACGTATTTCGACGAGATCCGCTCGTTCATGGGGAAAGTCACATACGGCGGCGAAGCCGGCTATGGACTGCCTCATCATCCCGCCTACCTGCCCAGTCGGTTGCATGAAATACACGAGTCGAAAATGGAGACCGAGTACGACGAGGACGAGGATAGCGAGGAAGGTGTGTCCCCTTTGGACGAAACCGACGGCCTATCGCCCGTAGGAACCAAGGAAACCACACCACCGCCGTCGCAGTACGATCTAAAGTTACGAGAAAAGCAAGAACTGCTGAATAACAACACAGCGGAGCCGGTGATCGAGATCTCTACATAGCCCATAAGTCGTATAGGTTGAACGAGAGAGATCGTCCGCGGGACGTGGCCCTTTTAGCGATACATAGGACTCCACGCGAGTATGTTCGTCTCGATGTAATGTTTTTTTATTAAAACCGTAGGTAGAATTACGTCGATCGTGTTTGAAGTTACTCGTAGTGAAACAAGTGTTGGTTCGATGGTCCGATTCCTACGGAGTCCGACCGAGAGGACGATCCAGGAGTGATTTCATTGTAATTTCTAAATGTCCTCGGAACGGATACCGTGTGTTCTTAAGTCCTACGTCTCTGTATGTACTTTCTTCGTTTCCTTGCACCTACGGAGCGATGACTCGCAGGAGATCAAGCGGACCAGAATCCTTTCTCTTACGCGCGCAGAAACGCAAACTCGTTAAGGGAGAGCGGCTTCATAGCGTAGTTCCTACATGCTCGTTTTTGTTCCACACGCGCACGTAATTGATAATTGTTCGTAACCGAACCCACCGTTTCCTCTTTCATCGTCTCCAGAATCGAGCGAGCGAGAACCCCTCGTGGTATTATTTATTCGCGCACGAAGTTACTTTACACCATGGACAAACCGTACTCGGTGAGGAGAGAGGCGTTCGTCGAGACTTCGAGTTTCTAAAACTCGATTTTCCCCCTTTTAGCGGTATTCGTGGACGGCGATGTAATCGCGGAACGAAAATAGGACGATCCCGAAGTTCGGAAGGAAACCGGGGTAAGATCGATCACCGAAATCTTGTCCCGGAAAATGTGTCTACCATTGTAATGCTTGATGAAGAGGGATAAGGGATGGAAGAACGTTAGATTATCGAATATACGGAGAAACGTATTCGCGGACAGCGTGGAGAAAAGTTCTACGCGCGTTAGTCGACGCGAAGCCAAAGCGACGAAGATAAGGATTAGCAGAACGAGCGTGTAATTAAGAGAGAAATGTTCTATGAAAATTTGTGTACAAATTTCCATTAGGTGATACATAACGTTTGTAAAGAGACAAAGATAAAGAAGTTCTTCGTGATTTTTATTAATATATAAATATATATACTATACATACACATATATATATATATATATATATATATATATATATATATATATATACAGATGCGATCTCCTCGGTTCATCGTGGTACGTGTGTCACGAGAAGCACTTTATAGGGATGCATAATTGTTAAATTACTTCGCTCGATAGGTAATGAAAATCACGCGTGTCCCCGTCCCCATTCTCGATGTTCAACGTGCCCGCGAATGTTTTAGTAAAGCAATAAATGATACTCGCGCAGACCTTGTACAAGCGTACACAAGTGTATGAAAAACAATGTTTTCATTTTCGATTTTGTTTGTTAATAATCACAACGACGATTTCGAGTAACCTTCTGGTAAAGGCGTTGACGGAAATGTAAGGCTTCACCTGTTTTTTCATGTAAGACTTTTGCGGATACGTGTCCTCTAGATATCTCCCCTCCTACTCCTCCTTCTCCTCTTCTTTCTCTCTGACTAGTAGACGATAATAAACTTACGGATTGATTAAGCATAATTACGTCAATCGAGATAAATAAGAACGATCATATTACGGCTCTATCTATACATATTGTATAAAGCATCCTGTAACTTCATTATGATAACTATTAAAATATTACACTTCAATATCAGTCGTTGCGGACTCCCGATCATTCAAAAATTGATTGATTTCTTAAATTAATTTCGGCTTAATGGCGTGTTTCGCGTTAGTATTATGTAGTTCATGGGAAATGGACATATACCAGAAGTATATTTAACGATCGATTGAAAATATTACTATCTACATCTGGTGTTATCTATTCGGATCGTACCAAATCATAATTTTTGTAAAAGTCAAGTCACAGACGAGGTGAAAGGAATAAAAACGCCACTTTCGGATAACAGTATTTTGCAGAAGAATCTCCTAGGAATGTGGCTATATTCTATCTAGATGTTTCAGACAAAGCATATGGACAGGTTTGTAACAATTTTTATTTTCGCCGTCATGTTTCATGAGTGTTATATTCAACATTTAAATAACGCAAAGAACGTGATCGAATCACGAGTGATTCACAAGTAGCAGTTAACGTCATCTCTAGACGTACATAATACCACAGACGAAGTATAAATGACTTCAGATACAATGTAATTTTCTATCATGTGATTCCGGGGCTCCAAAGCCCCCTTACTATTTCAGTGGTAATCCGACGTTACCGATAAGACATGAATCGAGTACACATTACCACACACGAGGTATAGAGGTAGACATTTTATCCAATGTATTTTTTCACCGAAAAATAGTTGATGCCGAATATTAGTGTTTCTTAACAATTTATATCTTAAAAAATTGCTCTCAATTTGCTCCCTCGGAATCTAAAATTGCTCCCATCGCACCATTTACATTTAATTTAATAAATGAAAAGTTTATTCTTATATCTCGTCTGTGAAATTACATATTATGCACACAAATGAAACATTAAATATTCCATTCATAATACTACCGACGAGGTACCTTGTATAAGAATAGACTTTTAAATTTATAAAAGTTGTTGGTGGCCCACCTATACTGTAGTACCGACACCTTAAAAAGTCTGTGATTTTAGCGACCTCTACATTATGAGAACGGTGAATCTGCGGTAGGTAGTGACACTAAAATGCAACGATGCGACGTCGCCACAGAACAGTGGACCGAAAAAATACATTGGATGCAATGTCTACTCCAATACTTCATCTGTGATAAAACGTGTATCCAAGCTTCCGTTTAAAGAATGAATTGAATACTGATGAAACATGACGCGCGAAAGTATATATTTGTTCACTTATTTATGAGATAACTACTAATGCTGCTTTTTCCACGGTTCTTTTTTATTCGTCTTTACATCTTCTTTATCCGATAACGTGATGTAAGAATCTTAATACGTATAATCAATTACCTTCTCGCAATTGGTGAATTATTATATATAACTTTATTTAGAATAATTTTACTTGTTGGGAGTAATTAAATAATAAACTTCAAGCCAACTAGAGCTCAGCTAGTCAAACTTTCTTCATAATGAAAAGTTGTTATCTATTATTTAACTAGTACATAATATCTGTCAGATTGTATTTCAGAAACTTTGGCGCCATTGTCAAATTGACATATACATTTATCATAGATGGCGTTCGAGGACCATTGCAGCATTGAAAACGTCAAGAAGACGTCAGCAAAATTAATATTTTCCATTTAAAACAAATTGGAATATAACATTTTCGAGGTAGTATTAGTCTCTTTTTTTCCCTATTATGATAGTCATTCCCTTCTGAATTAATCTTGGATGCACATAAGAAAAATGTATTGAAATATAATTTGGCGGTAAATGTTCTATTTCGTTGAAATAACAAGTAACGTGAGGAAGGAAAGGACCAATCATTACAGTCTTCACCCGCCGATCCACCAATCACAGGCCTCATACATAACCGAATCAACCAATCACAGCCAGTCGGTCAGCGTAACGGTTATTCGTCTCGTGGAAGCTGAAGTGATTAGACGTGTAGTGATCTCGCTCGTGGCGAAGTAAGTATTATTGCTTTTTACTTTCAATTCTTTATGATATTAGTATCTTCGTTAGTACTGTATCGTTACTTTCGTTTAATATCTATTGAATTCAGTGTCAATAATCGTAAATTAACTCGGTATTGCTGGATGAAGTGAACCGGCTTCGCGATTTCTGTTCTCCCCCTGCCCCGCGATACCTCTTGTTAGTATTTACGCAGTTTTTGTACAATTTGCAATCTTTGACGACATTTCTGGAGTCAATAATTGTTTTGTTGTAACTCAATCATTGTTTATTTCGTATAATTACTTCGTATAAACGTGTATTTTCTGTTTCAGAATTCCGGCTAGTAGGAACGCACCACCGATGATAGGCAGGGAACTCTCCTGCCATTAGAGACAATTTGGAGGGAAATTGGTGAATTCTGGTGACGTATTACACTCCACTGTATATTTATATTATATTGCATTTTTTTCTTGTTTTTACTGTAAACATGGTCGCGATTTAGTAATTAACTGTGCTAAAATCGAGCGAGAATTCTTTCGAGATATATTGTGCATTGAAACGCGTAATTGAAGCATTCAGTATGTCTTGCTTGACCGTTAGGAAATTTAAACAAGAATGCTTCCAAACGTTTCGAAGAAATGCTCGTACTTTACTGTATCTCGGTCGCGAAATTTTTTCAATTTTAATAACTTTACTGGTTTAACTTTATAAAGTCGTTGTATTTGTATTTATATACGGTTTCAGATGTAAGTTTAAATATATAGAAGCTGCGTAATTTATCATGCTCATCGAAGCTAGAGTAAATAATGAAACTTTAGTAATTACAATCATCTTCTAAATATATATATAAAATTCAGGATGTGATTTACACAGAAAGAACGAGAATTCTTAAACTGTAACAACGAATGTCTTTAATATTATATATTAATAACAAGTATAAATGAATAATGAATATAATATATTCAAAAAATTGAGAATTATTCTGTGAGATTTTAGCACAGAATATTTTTAAACTATTATACCTTTGCGTAGTTAAACTAACATTTGCATATTTACGCTAATATTTATCATTGAATAGGCAGTATTTCCTGGATACACACTTGGTAAAATATAAAAATAGAAAGGATAAGCCGGTGCACGTGCGCCGTATTGTATTTCTTTCTCCCCCTTTTTTTC
The DNA here is from genome assembly GCF_001272555.1 of Dufourea novaeangliae. Lineage (NCBI taxonomy): Eukaryota > Metazoa > Arthropoda > Insecta > Hymenoptera > Halictidae > Dufourea > Dufourea novaeangliae. Next base: position 4,735 of record NW_015374045.1, on the reverse strand, counting down.
CACAGTATTTGGTGGTCGCGTGCAAGGCGACCGAGTCGAGTCAGTGTTTGTTTACATCGAAGTTTTTTCTGTTGATGTGGAGCGAACTGGCCCCGATTAGAATCTCACCGGAGATGTGTTATGGTCTTCGCGAAAGTAGAGTCAGTGTTTGTTGCGTACAATCTCAAATCACTTTCAGAGTTTCGGGACACTCTTTGCTTTTTGAGCCGCGAAACTAGTAATTTGTTCGCCGTCTGTGTCTTCATTCGCAATAGTCTTTTATTTTCATTTTTTTTCTACTTGAAAGTACTCGTTCGCGTAAGTAGAGTCAGTGCATCACTGAAGAGGATGTTTTTGGGCGAAGCACTACAAATAGAGATTGTAAGTATCCTTATAATTATTTCTTACACTGTTTAATTGAAACAGCTAAAATTTTAAGAAGAGGTTATGACGAGATCTGTTCCTTTTTTTTTTCAGATTTATCAGATGCTGCATAAATGTCCACTACAGTGGATGTCCTCGGACGAAGCTACACCATTGTTCGAGATTCTTCGAGTGTCATAGGGAACTCTTCAGTCATCGGGTGAGTGCATGTTTATATTCCTCCAGTCCCCAATCATGTCGTAGGACAATTGGTCCGAAACGGCACGGGCGACTGGTTGTATACGTGCTTTTGGCGAGTACAGTGAATGCGGATATGTATAGTAATCGTACGATTGCATATCCGCGAGTAGTATTTGATCTGTTATGTTTCTTAGTTAGGTTAGGGTCTTCTTGTACGCCACGCTTATTATTAGTAATATAGCTCATAAATATTATGTATTAAAAGTATATTTATGAGTAAAATATTTAATGTTCGATATAGAGACGAACATGATGCAGTTGAAATTACATTGCATATGATGTATTTTTTTTAATGGTTCAATTTGACACGAGATAGTGATCTTGATATTTCAAGACAGCGATCTATTATTTAAACAATTGTTATTCTTTTATTAATTCAGTGTATATCGTGGTACTACGTCATTCATTTGAGTAGAAAATTCAGTAATTTGAAGATGATGTGTACAATAACATCATTGTGGTCAATTCAGTATACTCATTTCAATACATTAGTCAGATATCATTATGAATATAGAATGAAATAGCTCTACATAAAAAAAATTACAGAACATAGAAAATACAATGTATTCACAATAGTCTATAAATAACGGTCAGCTGATTAAAAGAATAATATTCAACTTATTAATGTGTGAAATAAATATCAACGGTAGATTCGAATATAGAGTAGAAAGAACAGAAACCACACCGGTATGTTTAAAATAGAGGGGAAAACGTGGTGGTGCCTTCCTGGATAGGCATGTGTAGCAGTTAGCGCAATACCACGAGACGCGACAGCACGTTTCAATCCCGGAACCAGTGTCGCGAGACACAAAGGTATCATTCGTATTTGCAAGTTCCATGGAATAGTGGAACACGTGTACTGGGAATCGCGATAAAGTATCGATGCATAAAAAGAAGACGTATTAAGTTATGTCACCTGTGCATCGATATGCACGCCCTAGTGAAAAACCGCGTGTTATGGAACAATTTAACACGTTGTGCATGTATGACCATTGAAAAGTGCATTGCGATTTCCAGTTATCGTGGCCGGTGTTTTCATTGCCAATGGCAAAGAACGCATACGGTTACGTACACGGGTAGAGTACCGAGACGTACTGGCGTGTACTCACGACCACTTCAATGGAGTGTGAGCGTTAAATGTAGGGAAGGTACTACTGTGTTTCACGAGCATGTAGTGTTCCATAAACATATTGGTATGGTAGACGTATAAACTCAGAAGGAATGAGTATTTGTATTCTGTCCTTTAAAAAAGGGCAGACCCAGAGGTGTCCATCTACTCTTGCGAGCAGCATTCTTTCCCTCCGGAGGTACCCTGACTATGGGACTTGGATTGACTCGCTCGAGTCAATCTGAGGTCGGTAATTAGGGAAACCTACGAGGGGAAGCTTGTAATTGCTTGTAGCTCGTGGGCGGCATTTGGACACCTTTGGTATTGGAGTTAATTTTTATGGTAGTTACTATTTAATAACATTTTATTTCACCTATTAGTCTGTTAATTATTATTTTCAACAGTTATACCGTCATTTGTAGACAAATAACTAAATGAATATAACTTAAATTTATTTACTATTTGAATACAGTATATAATATATCAGTTTACTGTGAAGAAGTTTTGAGATTAATATTTTTGTCTTCATTGATAGTTTTAATAGAAATAAGAATATTCATGAAGCATCATTGAGAATATGCAATTCTAGATTAACAGTTTGTACTGAATTATATCAGAAATACGTACTACCACGTTGCTCGAAAACAGAAATAAAAATGAAGTAGTGTATTTTGATATACATGGATGAAGCTAAAACGTAACGTTCTGGATAAATATGATATTATAGACCATGTACAAGAAGGCGTTTCGCGACGGGTAGATTTCTGCGTCAAAGTGACATGTTTGTTACACTTATGTTATGTCTTATATTGACTTTGACGACGGGATCGCCCGAGGGTTATTCAATACATAGAGTCATTTATCTAATTGCAGAGTCTTGCTTAGAGTCTTAATAACTAAATTCTACAATATTAATAAATAGTCAATCTTTGATTTTCAATTTTTATTAATACAAAGTCGAGTCACTTTTATTGCAAAATGAAATGAAAAAGAATAAAAGAGAAGTAGCCCGTTAGAAGAGCAAAAAGTAATAATTATTTTAGTTAGGATTTTCAGGATAATTATTCCGTGTTCGTTGCTCGAACCCTTTCACGTGCCCAGGTGCTACTTGGTTGGGCGAGAGCAACGGGGAACGATGACTTGATTTCATATAATAATAACATGTCTATGCGACTGGCAATGCGTTAGCTTACCGTGCACGACGTATTTTCCACTTATGTGTGTGTGTGATTAGGCAGTGGAATTGCGTCGTTTAGATTTCTATCAATTAACATTTCATCTGTAATTGTTCCGTGGAACAATTTCGCACAATTTCCGGTATCGGTCGTACATATTCCTTTGCTTTATACAATGTTTATAATAAAATTTCCATGGAATATGTACCGGTTTAGAGTATCTCGCTATCAGACGAGAAAATTAACGCGTAATCGATATAAAGTGTACCAAGTATACGTATATTGCTTAAACAATTTTTCTATTCTCGCAATGGATGCTAGCCTTTGCCAGTCGATTTCAGGAAAATGGTACGTACATTAGAGTGTGCAAGTTGAATATCACGTTCGGGTGTCGGAGGCGTCCCGGGATGTCCTCTCTAGATTTGCACCCGGGCGCATGCTTGAGAACCGTGGAGTGTTGTGTGTTGGTGAGAATCTGTCTTGCGAATTTATGTTTAAATATAGGGCTAGGTAGGTAGGTAGCATACTCTCTGGTGTGTGAATGTGTACGATTAGACTGTAAGTAGGTAGGGGCCGGGGCAGGCTATCACATTCTAGGATCGGGTAGGCTCGCGTAGGTTTCGCGTGATAGTCCTGCTACCGGGATAATTTGTAGCGTCGATTCGAAACTGGTCCAGACGGAGCATGCTGTCTGCTTCCGATTTCGATTTCGATTCTTCAAATTCGGCGAACTCCAAGGGGGTCGTCGTCGCGGTCGCGGTCGGAAGGATAGGATTGTCGAAACGAACGACCTGCTCGATTGCACTCGTGGTACGATCATACAGACTCTTCGAGGTTAAGTTGGTTAAGTTGGTCGTCCATCGAGCAGCATTAGGGTTTCAGGGGGCGGACCGCCGAAGAAAAGAAGAGGCCCAGCACAAACTGTGTACTCAAGAGGGCAGCAACGAATGGCTCTGCATCTTCGGATGTGGAGTCATTATTAAATATTTGTTCACTGTACTCGCTTGTAATTGTAGTAGTAGTTTGTATATTGGCCGTCATGTCGGCCCAACGACCAGCAATATTGGGCAAAATCGCGGATTGAATTAGTGTTGCGGATGACACTTAAGCACGGGTTGTATTAGTCTTGTAAATTCTAAATATTGATCTTTTTAGTTGCTTAAAGAATAGTGTTGCGTATGATGAGTTCGCGATTGCTTTGAGATAGTTTTTGTATTTTCAAATAGTGTTGCGATAATGAGCGCGATTGCTTATACTTCTTATTTGAATTAAAGTTACAACGTTGATTGATTGAAATAGTCCTTTTCTTCGTTGAATTAGTGTTGCGACATGGATTGACCGGGTTTGTTTTAGTGTTGCGCTTTATGAAATGCCCAAAACTATGCTGGAACCATACTAGAACCACAAGGCAGCTGAAATAGCTGCAAAAAGTGGTTCACTAGCAGCCCAGGTGGCTGCACCAACTTTATCAATTTTGTGGTAAAGTGAAGGTGCACGGGAGTTTTTTTTTTATTTTTGTATTTATTAAATTAGAGTGGCGAACAAAGAAAGCACCTCTCGCGTTTTTTGAGAAACTGGTCATTTATTGACAAATGATTAGTATTGCGTGTGATAAGCGCCTATGTGGCTGCTCTCGGGAAAAACGGATGGTCCACTCACGGTTTTTTCTTTTATGTAAATGAAATGCAAAGAGTGGATAAGTTGAGCGCCCTACGAGGCTGCTATTGTTTCATTGTTTTAGCGCACTATTGTTGCTGCTATTTTTTTTACTTGTTTTAGCGCCCTGCGAGGCTGCTATTGTTTCATTTGTTTTAGCGCACTATTGTTGCTGCTATTTTTTTACTTGTTT
>NW_015374044.1:1202-18365 GCF_001272555.1 Dufourea novaeangliae | reverse complement strand
TAGCGTCCAAAAGGAATTATGTTTCTAAATATAATAGTTTTTTTATAAGGAAATATTAAAAAAGTGTCTTATTTTTCAATTTTGAATGAGAAAGTCCCCTTAAAGTCCTTGTCAAGCATTTCTAAAAGTAAGCTAAACTCTGCATAACAAATCCCCGCATTTCTCAGTGCGTGAAAACCGAGAACGCTGGAATTAGCTTCCGCGACTACACTTTACAGTACCATTTGTAAAACCTTTACTTTATTGAATATACTCTTATACGTTCATATATTTATAATTCAGTGTTGTTCATTTCAACTCTAGAATAACATCTAAATTCCCAGCTAGAAGCGAACCCACAAAGGCACACTTTTATCGCTCGAAGTGTACCGAATTCTTAAAAGTTACGAGGCCGATACTAACAATCCTAGTGGCTCCCTGAGATGAAATAGGCTCGTCGTTTGTCCACGAAAATCTTTCCTAGTGACTCCCTGTGATGAAATAGGTACAGGTTCGTCCACGTAACAAACTCTAAAAAAACCAAACTCGCCATTTCCTCGGCTTTCGCAGCCGCTTAGTCATGGCTCGTTACAACTTATTGACCCTTTCAAGTAATGAAGAATTATTAATAAAAATTCACTCTGCGGAAAAATATGTATAAATAAAATAATTATTTACTTAACATTATTCCTTACATTGATGGTTATATTAATATAGTTATTTTTCATATTGATGTACGTAGTCGTTTTTGCTATTCAACTTGGTATTTTGTATGTAATTAATTTTTTGATGCAAAAGGGGAGTGTTTGTTTTTTTTTCTATTAACTAAGTATTAGTAGTTTTTATAGTTAATGTAATAATAGGGACACGTGTAGTTTACGGTGTTCAACAAATTCTTGTTGGAGAATTACGACCTTCGTTGGAAAAAACGTTTCCCGAAACTCCGCCGCACCAGGTCGGACAAAAAATCAAACTGGCTTGATCGACCTGCGTATACGGACGAACTGGTCGTATTCGAACAATTTCAATTCAAGCAATCACTTCAACCGTTATATTGTGGTTATTTTTCAACATAGGGCTCTGATTTAACGCTCATTACAAAGCTAAAGGAGTGTTGTTTTCAAGTTTATGCACAAAATGTTGGTTATTGATAATAAATATAGTTGTAATTAATATTAAATATTGAAATGCCGATTTGACATTGTTCCCACGTATGAATCAATTTGAAAAAAATATTACTGGATTCCTTGAATCTTCAACTTTAAAATACACTTTTCAAAAAGATTTTGTATTCTTTCCGATTTTAAATGATCCTGTCTAGAAGTCTGATGCGGATAGTCTAGGACTAACTTTTATAGCAATGCAACATGCAATGCATATCAAAGGCAGAAGAGTATAAAAGTACAAAAACTTTCATTAACTTACATCGTATACATTTTTCTAGAAGAAAACATAAATGTTACTTATTTTCCACACGATATGGCCGGGAAGTGCCCCTAATACGTTTTTCATTGACTTCTGTTTTCGGAAGGTTTTCTACACAAGGAATTTTTCCACGACCGGACCAAATAGTCCTCTTGAAACAATGATGAATAAAGTGAATACCGTAAAAGCTCCTAGTCTTATGAATATAGATTTTTGCTTTTTACGCCTTTTATAGTACTTTTTTGTAATGAATAACGGGTACCTTTTTACTTGTACTTATCACAGTAAGCAAAAATTTAACACGGGTCAGTCGTATATTCAAAATGTGTGTCAAAAACAATGTACAGTCAGTGTCACAAGTATTCGTACACCCTTTAAAACGGAACAACTTTTTTAAAATTGGTCCAAATGACTTGAGTAATTTTGTGAAGTTAAAGGTTGTTTTTTACAACTTTTTAATCTGAGGCTATAATGAAAATTTAATAAATACATATCGAAGATTTATGGTAGTTATATACGTGTTGAAAATTTCATTAAAATCAGTTGTACGTTGCTACGAGATACAAACGATTAAAAATGTTGGAAATCGCAGTTTTTCGCAACGTTTGATCTACAACTGCAGTATATCTAAAGATTCTTACATCTTCCACATCCTGTTACTCGTTTTTGTATTAATCGGTTTCAATGAAAATTTCAGTATGCATATAACTAACATAAATCTTCGATACGTACTTATTAAATTTTCATTATAGCCTCATATTAAAAAGTTGTAAAAAACGACCATTACTATTTTCTTCGCAATTCCAACCATTTGCAACTTTTTCAATTTTTTTTACGCGTAATTTAGTAAACTAATGTCCCTAACTTCACAAAAGAACTCAAATCATTTAGACCAATTTTAAAAAAATTGTTCCGTTTTAAAGAGTATACGAATACTTTTAACACCGACTGTAGGTATGTTCATTATTATATCATCCGACATTTTCTTTCTTCGGTAATAGTGAAATGTAATAAAGAAACTGGCGCATGAAACGACATGAACTTTTCGAGTGACCTAAAAAACTCCATAATGTTAGGTACTACTTTATCCTTAGTTACATGGAACCCTTAACAGGAAAAAAGTAAATTTCACTTTACTTCCCTATTTGACAAAGTAATCTAAAAGCAATCAAAGTCATAGGTACGACTTGGATTGCTATTTTCATGTAGGTGTGTACTACAGAACCAGCCAGACGATTCACCGGTCCAAAATTCTTCGAATTATGAATAAACAGACTAAGGAAGTTCATGCAAAGTTCCAATTGTAAATGCAAGCACGGTGTATAAAAATTTTAATTGGACAGAACTTTAAATTTTGTACTGGAAACTTTACTACGATAGTAATAATATATAAATAATATTATTCTTTATTAAAAGCCCATATTTTAATATGATTTGCATATTAAGAAATGCTATAAATGTATAAATACCCGCAATGTAATTATGAAACTTCAGGTAGACCCGAACAGTCGATTAATAGTGTTTCATTTAATTGCAGTACAATCATAAGCGGAAGTAAGATATCCACTTACACTGAACGTAGACGTAAACCCAGCTAGTTTGTGGGTCGACATAGGACTCCGTGGTCACTTCAACTAGGTGATCTGAACAACCATACCAGCCAGTATCCCCAGAAATGGTTTTGGGTCGTCGAAACTCATACCTATAGGTACCATTTCCATCTTGGTGCTCTTTTATGTCTGGAGTTGATGTCTTCATCTACCATTAAAACGAATATTAGCGTTTCCCTTGCATTTTCCAGCGATTTTAATACTGTTTTCGTTCGATTACGCACTGCCTTCGTGGAATTTATAGGATACATGAAGTAAAGTTTTGAGAGACCGGAGCATATTATCTTTAAAGAATCACCCTCATTCTTAATAATCTGGTCAGCTTCCGTTGATATAGTTGGCTTCAGAGCTACTGACTCTAAAAACGAGAGGAAAAAAGTATTAAATTACGTCCAAGAACTAACACACTGTTCAAACACGTAAAAATTCTTGCAATTATCAAGAACCGTTTCTGATAGATCTTTATGAGCTAAATACGATTCTGCAAACCGTTTCTTTCCAGAACGTCCAGTTTATGAAAAAATCAAATTTGAAAAAAATTGCAAACTTTCATCTTTGGAGCTGTGTTGTGCTTTTGCAGTACCAGTTATTCAGTTTATTTTTTTTTTTTTTAACAAAATAATATAAATTGTTGTTAGATTATAGACATCTAAATATGTTTAAATAATGTTGAAAGTGAAAAGCACACCGAAAATGCACTACTTTTCGCTGATATTCTTTAATTTATTTCGGAAACTAACGGTCTAGGAGAAAATCTAACCATAAGACGCGATAGAGCAGACCTTTCTGTTCAGGAAAGTGTCAAGGAAAGTTACAAAATCTGTTCTGTTTTAAATAGGGAAGCGAAATGGTTCAGCGAAACATGCGGCGGCGACAGTGATATTCAATGACGGCGGTCGCCGTGCCTGCCGCTCAACGTAACGGAAGCTCTACGCGTGCATGGCCACCACTGTCGGCGCCGCGTGTTTTGCTGAACTATTTCGCTTCCCTATTTAAAACAAAACAGATTTTGTAACTTTCCTTGACCCTTTCCTGAGCAGAAAGGTCTGCCCTACCGCGTCCTATGGTTAGATTTTTTCCTAGACCTATAGTTTTTGAAATGTATTAAAGGATATCAGCAAAAAGTGGTGCATTTTCGGTGTGCTTTTCACTTTGAACATTATGTAAACATATTTCGATGTCTATAATCTAATAACAATTTATATTATTTTGTTCGCAAGAGTCCACAGAATTAATTCATGTAAAAAGAAACTGAATAACTATGACTGCAAAAACACAACACAGCTCCAAAGTTGAAAATTTGCAATTTTCTTCAAATTTGATTTTTTCATAAACTGGACGTGCTGGAAAGAAACGGTTTATATATTCATATTTAGCTGATAAAGATCTATCAGAAACGCATATTGACAATTGCAAAAACGAAAAAAAATTCAAATTTGTTGAGGAGTGCAGTTAGATGTAATTAATTTGTTTCGGAATTATTTGACGTAGCTCAACCGGATACACCTATCTTTGTTACTTGCGACCAGAGCTAGACATTATTGGAATACACATTTTTATTTAGATTATTACGAAATTAAACATTTTCATCCCATTTATTACTTACCCTGCCTTGTTTTCCTAAGTAACATTATATTAGTAACAACGAATTTCAGAGGATGATTATTCTGTTCTTTGTTGTTTCATTTCTTTCAGTACTTTCTCTTTGATTTCTTCAAGGAAAAAAAAATGTTTTTATCTTAGATATTTTTACATTCTTACGTATGCAATTTACGCAAAAATGTCAATAAAGTTCGGCGTAATGAAGTGCGATAAGAGAAAGAGATGGGGGACTTCCTAACTGCAGTGTTCTGCGAATGGTCTGGTTTCTACCGATGATTCTTTCCCCTATTGTTCACAATGGATACGCACGTATCGACGTAGTATCAGCATGCAATACCGTTTTACACGAGGCTACGCGTATATACAGTGTGTCTCAGCTAATTGGGATTACCTAAATGTATGCGTTATTTACTGTTGCATGAAGGGACTTTTCAAGGCGAAGTTGAACTATTTTAACGGGCACATGTAACGACCAAGAGAATTTTTTTTCGATGGTAGTAAACACGCTCAGCTGGCCTGCGCCGGCCGGATGTTCAGGCGAAACTGACAATACGGTTGGAACGTGTTTAGCGGCCTTTAAGGCGGCTGGATTATAAAAACTAACCCAAACGTAACATAAACCTAACTCATTAAGTTAATAATTGCTGGACTGCTGAATAATCTGTAATGAGTTAAGTTCCGGATGGTTTTTGTAATCCGATTGCCGTAACCAGCGATACAAGCTCTTTATATCTTATACCGCTTATACGTCGTTATAAAAATTTCCCAAATTCGTCCTTGCGAGAGCGAAATTCGCTCGGAAATTGCGCTATATTTAATAATTAATAACTTTTTAAGGAATAATAAACAACGGCTAAAACCTGTTGGAGTTAACTTAAGGGAGTATCCTTGGCAACATATGTCAAGGTCAAGGTTATTGGAGCTGGTTCCCTTGAACGTAGGTTTTACCACTTTGAGAAACTTTATTTATCTTTAGACGGAAATATCTCGATATTAAATGATAGAAATGGTATGGTTATTAAGTTCGTGGAATTTGTTTTTTATGCTTTATACTCTATAAGGATATCAAAGAAAAAGTATGGCATCCTATTTAAAAAAAAATACCAACGACTTTAAAATCTCATAAAACAATGAATTTGAAAAAAAAGTTCTTTTCACTGTTACACGTGCCCTTGAAATAGTTCAACTGTTTCCTGAGACGCTTCTTCGCAAAATAGAAAATAAAGATGGTATTTAGGTGATCGCAATTAGCTGGGACGACCTGTACACAGATTCAGATTTTCGATATTTGCATTTTATAATAAGCGGGACGTAATACAATTGTATGTTAGCACAAACTTTCTCATATGTAATGATTACAAAAGCCATTTTTCGGACCTTCTAGTAGTGTTTTCATGTGATTGTGTCTGACATATAGGTACGCGTGTGGCATTCACATATAATACTGCCAGTGTAGTTAACAGATATAACAGTAATTGCATCGCTACTTTCCTTTAATGAGATAACAATGTTTTCACTTCGGCAGTCTACCCGATGATTCGTTTATTAAAAATAGCATTTACTGATAGAAGGACGTTAATCTTACTTGAAATGAATATTAATATGATAAGAAATAGTAAATACTCGTTAATGCACCCAATATTAAGCTACTTCGTACAAAATTACAGCTTTCGTTGATTACTATACGTGGTACTACCCAAAAGTTTTCGAAATTGTTGTATAAAAAATTAGCTACTATTTCAAAAATTTAATAGGCTTCATCACCTTCTGAGTAATCCCGTGCAGCATTTATGCAACGAACTCAGCGCGATTTTAGCGATCGGAACGACTGCTGGAAGTCATTTTTTTCAGCTTGTTCATCACATTTTGTGATACGGTCTGGATCTCCTCTATCGTAGGAAGTCTTTTACCCTTAAGTTATATTTTTATTTTCGGAAACATAAAAAAGTTCCAGGGATTGAGGTCGGGCGAGTAAGAGGATGAAATATGACAGTTGTGTTCGTAGACTGTACAAATTGCAGCACAATGAGCGACATGTGAGCCGAAGCATCGTCAGGTGCAAGATCTAAGATTTATTAACCCACATTTCAGAACGTTGACGTACATTTCTAGCAGCCACTTTAAAACATAGCAATAGACTTTAAAATTCTATTTTATTTATTTTGATTTGGATTTTTGCGTAAACTTTTGTAACGTTGTCGCCCGTAATGCCTGTTGAAGGACGCCCAGAACGTTTGTCACATTCAACGGAAATTCGGCCATTTTTGAAACGTTTAAACCAGCCGTAGGTTTGTGTTTGGCTTATTGTTTGATCAGCAAGAGCTTGTTTTAACATTTGGTATGTTTCAGCAGTCGTTTTACAGATTTTTAAACAAAATTTAATGCACACCCTTTGTTCTTTCGCAGCAGTCATTTTAAATCGCAAAACATCATTAACAGAATGTTGTAAACTGGCATAAAGTAAATAAACGTAATAATACAGGACAACGACACGTGGTCTACTGGTTCATAAACAATATAGCATGCTGTATCCAACGGTGTAATGTCGCACTATTACTATGATACATAGTTCATGCAGGAAATTCCAACTTCAGGAACTTTTGGTTAGCACCACGGATTTGATTCCATTTTTATGAATAAAAATAATCACCAATTGTCGCTATGTATCTTAATTAAAACATGAACTTGAGGATACAATTGGTAAATCGGTCACAAATGGATCGGTGACAGATAAAATTATAATTACCACTGCAGAGATAGAAGAGGAGACCGATGTCGCAGAGGACTCCACGGAAAGTGTGCAACATACTTGACAGTTTTGTCCCTTTATTTCGGACGGCTGTCTGTGTCGTCACGGCTCTTGATATTTTTGATAAATGCACAGAAACGACTTCTTCACGTAAAACGACGTCGTACCGGGAAACGCAGCACTCGGTATGCTTTGTGTCTGTTGTGCCACCCTCGCCCAACTGATCGAACTGGCTACGACCACGATTCCATGAGAAGGCTCAATTTTCCGCCGATTGTCCCATTAGGACTTATCGACCACGACGTCATCTTAATCATCGTTCTGTTTGTTCACTACTTCAATCGGACCTTGAAACTTTCGTCGGGTAATTGTTGAGGATGTGTTAGTAGAGCAGCCTTTATTATATTAAAAACAAAGCCTATATTAATATTTACTGTCGGTATGTGAATTCGAATCTAAAGCTGTCAACTTTCTCTGTTTAAGTAGCACAAAGTCATTATCTTCAACGTTCCAATACTTCCTATTTTGAAGTATTACTTGGAGGTCATTATTTATAATTATATTTTCAGCGTCAATTGTCACCGCGTATAAAAAGTCCGGATAAACGGAAGGATTATTTACCACATAATGGTGCGTTTAGAAAAAAAGGAACGAATGCCCGTTTGTCCCCACTCTATCCGTTGTGCATTCACTCATGCTCGTTCAATTAGTGCAAAAAATAATGCTCGTCTGAATGGTTTTAATTTTACCGGAGTGGATGGCGATCGAGCATTTCAACGTACGTTACGAAAACTAGCACATTTTACTTGTCATACGAAGACTAGCACTTTCGACTTTGTGACTACGAAAAGCAGCATCTTTCGATTTTGGTCTCGAAAAGTAGTATGTTTTCATTTATAGCGACGAAGAATAGTAAAGGAGAATACTAAAAAAGGAACACGTTTCGGTAGTCCATCGCGAAAAGAAGGATATTTAACTTCTAGTTGCGAAAAACATCACATTAATAGGTTGCCTAGCATCTATTTCAACTATTTCTAAACTGAACTATATTAGCCTTCGTAGAATACATAAAACGTACTAAAAATCGGTAGAAACGATGAAACGTGCGAACTAACGATTTGTTCGTTTGGTCTAAACGCACCTTAAAAAGAAACTCGCGAAACAAAGTACTGCCTAGATCGAGGGACGGGTGTATTTACAATTATGTAATTGTTTAGACATAAGATGAAGAACGAGTTGCATTGAAGGTAGTGTTGAGATTAATAAGCAATTCCTATGTAGCATTTTATTACTTTTTATTAAAATAATTTATGGACATGTAAAATTTACAACCGTATTTGTACAATTTTCGTAACAATTGGCTTATAAATTATGAATGATGAAAATAAGTCCAAACACGATATAAATCAGAGTATTTTTGAGAGTGTACTGTTTGTATCGCGACATAACGTATGAACAAAAATTTAATCTTTTACTCCTTTCAGTGTACTTTCTTAAAAATTGTATGAATAAATTTAGGAGATTTTCTTGATGAAAATAAGTCCAAACACGACATAATTCAAACTATTTTCATTATTACGTATGTAGTTTTATTCACAACACTAAGAGAAAGGTGGGATAACTGATCAGTTTTGCGTTTTCGTTGAAGTAAAAATAATTGTTTATTTTACTTATATCTCATCATTTGCATAAAGATTCTTAGTATTCTTGCAGTATTTTAACTTGCAAGCATTCGATAATGAAAAATGACTTTTAAATACTGAACTTGGTGCCATTGGTGCATTGTTTTGCTATGTTGATATAGTATTAGATGTTTGAAATAATAGAATCGAGAACTGATGTGATAATAACAGTAACAATAATAGTTTATTGAGACGGGCGTACATTTGCCTAATATACATTCATATAATAGAAAGAACTTATTGTAAGAGAATTAAACTTAATCATATTTAACGTTAAAATTAAAGGAATGAACAAGAGAGAAACAAAATAGAAGTAGAAGTACTAATACTTAATTCTTAACATCTAATACATTGCATAAATTCACGCGAGTATGTGCGCGTGCGTGCAAATACACATAAAGTGAGTTACTTTAATATTCGGACACTTTAAAACTTTCACTTTGTCGCACTGTAACTTTATTCGTGATAAAGATAGAAGTTAGTGACTTGTAAATTATATTATTACAAAGGGTCTAGTTTACAAAAATAACAACATTACTAATACACGTTTACACAGTAATATACTGCTGTAGTAAAAGTAAAGTGAAAGTTGTCACTGTAAGTGTTAATGTACAAAGTAGAGAGATACATCTTATAAACCTAAAGTTTTCAATGAATATTTAAAGATGTTAATAGAACCAGGAAAAGTCAATGTTAACTGAAATATTGTTCGCACGATTACATATTCTGGTCAAAGGGTTTGGCGGCAAGCTGTTGACTTGAGAATGTGAAAAGGAAAGGAGAGGGAGCGTTTCGTCCTGGGCCTGCTAGTGGACTCGTCAGTAAGGCTACCTAGCAGACCCTGCCTTAGACGCGGGGATATACGATGGTCGGTTAAGGACGTATACAGGGTGTCCCAAAAATGTCCTCCGACCCGGAAATGGGGCACTCGGGGGGTGAATTGGAACAACTTGTTCCTTAGCAACAATGTAAACTGAGGCTTCGTTACAGAGATATTAACGAAAAACCGCGACCAATCAGAGCGCGAGTTTGCCAGCCGAGTTCCCGCGTTAGCGGTGGCTAGGCGCTACGCTTGTACTACGAAACTCCGAACAAGTAGGTCACCATGCATCGCAGGAAAGTGCGTATAATAATAGCTAACAAACAAGACGTAACAAATAAAATCATACTTTTTATCATCTGTCGTTTGTTATTTAAAGAGATTAATGAATGAAACGTAAATGTAGGCAAATTATGTGTAACGTAAAAAGACGAATGCACATTTACATTTTTGTAAATTCCTTTTTACGAATTTGTAAATTTCCTTTTCAAATAACGTGTGAACGAAAAGGTAATGTAACAGAAAATAAACGAGAAGTGATTGTAGTTCGGTGAAATTAATAAAACAATAATGACCAATAAACTGAATAGAACTCACCCTTACCGAAATTCACCTGCAGCGTAGAAACCTGCGTCAGTAGGTTAGTGTTCCGAGCCTGGGCATCGAGGGCGAAATGGTTTATGGCAGGGTAGAGTCCATGCCACTGGTGATCGCAGGTATGCGACACCAGCCGACGTTAAGAGTTGCAACGTCAAGTGCCGCCGGGTTAATCCATCGAATATGTATTCACTTCACTGCACTGCACTAACACTGATCACCCGACACAATCACTTAATGTATTTTTAATCCAACGTGTTGTTACTACGTTAGGAAAATTCGTATCCCCGGAAAGGGCCGATTGGTTTCAATTTTTCAGATGTTTTACGTAACCAAACACTTGCACACCAACACCCGCATATCCGTTATTGTGTACGTACCACCATAAGATTCCGTAATACTCCCGTGAACTGAACATCTCTGTCGCCCGATTGCTAACCGACTGACAGAATTTTTCCGAAAGGGCTTCCTCTACCCCCAAGTAGTTTCCCATCGTTACATTGTGAGTTCACTCTCACCACGACAAGATTTAGGTAAAACGAAACCAACGGTTCTAGGATAACACGTGCTTTGCAGAAGTGCAAGGGAAGAACCGTCGCGCAGTTTCTCCAAGGCGCCGTAGCCCGTTAATTTATTGCCAGGGTACCCACTGCTTCGAGATAGAAAACAGACGTCACGTGCATCGGCTTGAAAATGTCCGAAATGAAGAGGCCCTGGCCGACCACCCTTGTAGAGGCCGGAGTGGAATTTTCGGTTCTTTATGGCTCAATTTCTTCGGCCTTTTTTTTTTTAGTATTCCGTCAAATATCTCGGAATTTATTAGAAATATAAAAACCGTACAATTTGCAATATTGTGTTTGTTTTGATATTGAATGTAGCTATATCATTGAATTCCAGAATAATCCCTTTCTTTAAACAATCTTTCGTTGAACTCTTTTCCGTAAATCATTGACACTTTGATATAGCTTTTAATCTATTGAAATAGTCTGGAGCGTTAGCGATACCATCAGTCGACTGTAATAGTGGAGCGCCCGATTCTTTTACCTGAACCGGGGCGCACCGCTGTCTTCAATGGGTTACTATTACGTTAATATGAACCGCATCACCCTACCGATAGGCTTATTTTACGGAAAAGAATTTAACGAATACGGTTTTTATATTTCTAATAATTTCCGAGATATTTGACGGAATACTAAAAAAAAAAATACGTATGAAATGTTTTCATGAGAACTACAATTTCACAAAGTTGTAATAAAATTGTCGATTGTCAATTCTGTTGTGAGTTCACGATTGCTACGAGGCCGAAGATTTTAAGCCATAAATAACCGAAAATTCCACTCCGGCCTCTACAAGGGTGGTCGTCCAGGGCCTTGCAGCGTCAACTGACACGTGTCGGTAAATTTTTTTCCCTGCTCCTCGAGATAGACAATGTACACTGTACTTTCCAACTCGAAGCAAGGGATACGTTGATGGTCCTCTTCATTTCGGACATTTTTAAGCCGATGCACGTGATGTCTGTTTTCTATCTCGAAGGAGTAGGTACCCTGGCAATAAATTAACGGGCTACGGCGCCTTGGAGAAACTGCGCGACGGTCCTTTCCTTCCACTTCTGCAAAGCACGTGTTATCCTAGAACCGTTGGTTTCTTTCTACCTAAATCTTGTCATGGTGGGAGTGAACTCACAATGTAACGATGGGAAACTACTTGGGGGTAGAGGAAAAATTCTGTCAGTCGGTTAGCAATCGGGCGACAGAGATGTTCAGTTCACGGGAGTATTACGGAATCTTATGGTGGTACGTACACAATAACGGAGATGCGGGTATTGTTGTGCAAGTATTTGGTTACGTAAAACATCTGAAAAATTGAAAACAATCGGCCCTTTCCGAGGCCACGAATTTTTCTAACGTAGTAACAACACGTTGGATTAAAAATACATTAAGTGATTGTGTCGGGTGATCAGTGTTAGTGGTCGTGCAGTGAAGCGAGTACGTATTCTGTGGAATAACCAGGACGCACTTGACGTTACAACCCTTAACTTCGGCTGGTGAGGTATACCTGCGATCACCTGCGAACTGGGCGATACCCTGCCATAAACCGTTTCGGCCGTCGATGACCAGGATCGGTTCAGTGACCTAGTGACACAGGTTTGCAAACTGCAGGTGAATTTCCGAAAGGGTGAGTTCTAATCAATTTATTGCTGATTATTATTTTCTTAATTTAACGCAAGCTATGGCTTATTTCCGTCGATAATTCTGCAAGTTTCTGTACCTAACTTTTTCTTCGGGCTTTTTGAAGAAACTTATTCATTATCAGTAACATTGTTGACAGTTATTAAACTACGAATTTTTATACCAATACCAAATTACGATCACTTCTCGTGTATTCTCTGTTACATTACCTTTTTGTTCACACGTTATTTGAAAAGGAAATTTACAAATTCGTACAAAGGAATTTACAAAAATGTAAATGTGCATTCGTCTTTTTACGTTACACATAATTTGCCTACATTTACGTTTCATTCATTAATCTCTTTAAATAACAAACGTCAGATGATAAAAAGTATGATTGTATTTGTTACGTCTTGTTTATTTGCTATTATTATACGCGGTTTCCTGCGATGCATGGTGACCTACTTGTTCGGAGTTTCGTAGTACAAGCGTAGCGCCTAGCCACCGCTAACGCGGGAACTCGGCTGGCAAACTCGCGCTCTGATTGGTCGCGGTTTTTCGTTAATATCTCTGTAACGAAGCCTCAGTTTACATTGTTGCTAAGGAACAAGTTGTTCCAATTCACCCCCCGAGTGCCCCATTTCCGGGTCGGAGGACATTTTTGGGACACCCCGTATATACGAACGAGGAAGGCTTCAGGTAGTTGCAGGAAACGTGTCAACTCGGTAGACCTCTGATGGCGAATTTAGGAAGGAAGGTAGTGCCGCCACAAGGGTTTGTAAACTTTAGATCAGTTCTAAAATTATCAATCCGAAAAGTCTGGCGAGTGCGTATGGAGCGTGAGCAGGCATTAAGTTTGACCAGATGCAATAGAGGAGGGTTGTCAATAATATGGTTCAAGATTTTAAAAAGAAAAATATCGTCACCGAACTTTCTTCTATCTTCCAGTGTTGACATATTTAGGCGAGTGAGAAGATGGTCGTAATTGTGGTCAGTCAAATGCATTGGATGTTCAAGTATGCGAGATACAAATCTAAGAAATTGTGCTGTGTTCGTTCAATTAACAAGATGTACTTGGCTTGATATGGGGTCCATATAATACTGGCATATTCAAGATGTGGTAGGACTAGGGAGTTATAAAGTATTTTAAGAGTTATAGGATTTTTGAAACCCTTACAGTGACGGAAAATAAAGCCTAGTGTGTTGTTCGCATTATTAACGCTTGTAGAATGTTCAATTTATTCCTGGAAATCAAACTATTATGCTGCTGGTGATATCTTATGAAAAGTGATTGCTAGCATCTTACATTTGATTGTATAGGTAATTATTTATTTATGTAATTATGTAATGCGATTTTTTATTTTAGAGTTCTTAATTTTTTCCACCTACAATTTTCAATCGAAAAATTCGAGAAAATTCTGTAATAGATGCCCCGGTATTTGCAACGTGTGTCATTTCGCTCAAAATTTTTGCGTGACTCTGAATAGACAAATGTAGCGAAAACAATTTTTATTAATACGTTATGTCGCGATACAAATTGTATGTTCTCAAAAATACTTTGATTTATGTCGTGTTTGGACTTATTTTCATCTGGAGAATCTCCTTTTATTCATAAAATAACATTTATGATAAAGTCCATTGAAAAGATTAAAAGTTTAAATTTTCATTCATGCGTGATTGACTATGATTCATTATAGGGTATCAGATAACATCTCCCCTCGCCGAAGCCTGACGTCTAATCTGACTTGATCGGCTTGGTTCTCTTCGTTCCGGAGTGAAGTCGACTTGAATCTGACCTGATTATCCATCACTATCAGTGACTTAAAGAAACTCTTTATCTAGATCAGCGCTGGACAGCGTAGGGGCACCTCATGCGCCTGTTTCCCCTTCCAACCTTTCTTTCGCAACGTGTACCTTCGTAGAAACAAAGAAGCCCGGACTCTTGTCTCTGTCACTCCATGGTAACGGTGGACGGTGGTGAAGATAAGTTTTATCTCCCGGGAGTCAACTTTACCCACCACTGCATTAAGGGGGGGGGGGACTCCTTTGGGGCCAACTCCGAATCGATCGAAGCACTGATGTAAACAATCGGACGCTAGCGGAAACACAAAATCGATATTTGGGACAACTTGATAATACCACAGACGAGATGTAAGAATAGTATCTAACATCTTATGGGACTTGGTGTCCCACGAAAATCACGCTGATTCGAGCGCACTCTACATAAAAGTTTCCGACTTTAGGATCTACGTTGGACACCACGATGACGCACAGCACCATACTCGTGACTACATATAGCGATACACACATACATACATTATTGCCACGGTTTCGATAGCAAGGAAGAATGTTCTGCTTTTCTCGCCCGGCATGAACGGCAGTTTAACACATGTGTATACAATGTGTACAAGTAGGTCCGATATAAATGTATACATGCTATTATATTAATCTAACTATTACGAATACGAAAAAATGTTTTTTTATAAAAGTTGTTTTATTTAATGGAGCAAACTTAATAGAGTGTTTGAATTTTTTTTTGTTATTTACAGAGATTTTAATAACAATATTATGTTTTTAAACGGAACTATATATTTTTATTAATGTCGTGTTATGAACGATTTTAAGGGGGGAGACTCCGTGGCCCGTGCGCTGGCCGTGCATTCACACAATCAACGGGAACCGTGTATGTATATGCGATGCACAAGAGAGACATTTGATTTCGTAGGAACCGAAATGAGCCTCGACAATTGCACAAATGCACTTTTCACGGGTATAGAACTCACAGGTAGACTTCCCTACAGGGTGGTCTGGTCCGTGTAAACACCAATAAACACATTCTAATTGAAAGAATTAAAATTTTAGAAAGTGTGCGATTGTGACAGACGCCGATGAAAACACACAAGTGGCTACACACGTCACATTTTGTCAAATATCTCACGATTTAATGGTTTTCTCGTCAAAAGCAGAGCAGACCACCCGGTACACTACTATCACACTATCGTGGAAATTCGATTCGAGTCACTTTATCATTTCTGGAAGGCACAAGTTGGTTCCTACGATTTGATGCGTCCAGACGCAGAAATAAACAGTCGCATAGTTCAAGGATTCTCCGCTAGAGGCGTTTATGGTATTTGTCAATCACTTTGGCCTGCGTTACCACGAACATCGATAAAACAGAGGGAGTCGGTAAATGTAACCTCGCAACACGTGGTGGATCGTATCGATTGTTTTGTTACGCTGTTGCCACATGACAATTCTGCCAGTCAGGAGAACGATGGAACACCTACGGCCTATGGCTCGTGGCGAGATTTCGATTCTCGCCGAACGTAGGAAAAGAACGGCGCGAGGGAAAGAAATCCGAGAATTAAACAATACGTACTAATGTGTGCAATGATGAACCTTCTTATTCGTATTTGCAATGATGTTTATTTTTTTAATTAACGAAATTACATACGAGATACTTGACATGATATTCCCGAGAAACAAATTGTAAAAATGGCACAATATATATTTCGGGTATTCCACATATGAAAAACATGGAATACTATACAAATTTCTTGTTGGAAATGTTTCTTTATTTTTTATTGACATAACTGACGCAGGTGTTATATACTTACACAAATATTTCATGAAAGAGACACAAAAGGAACACAATTAATCGCATACGCTCTGTCAATCTTACATTCGTCGCCCAGCCGAGATAGATTTTGTACTAACAATTGATTGCTATCGCATGCGTACTTAGCGTATCATCTTCGCTGCGTCTGCACCTGTTCCAGTACGTATTTTGTTTTAAAAATTGGACCAAACGACTTAAGTTTTTTTGAGAAGCTAGAAGGATTAACTTATTAGATGACATGTTTTCGTTATTTCGAAAACATTACAATTGTTGGAATAACGAAGAAAATAGTAAAAATATTAAGAAGTTCTTTTTTCATTTTTTTTCTGATCCTACAGTGAAAATTTAACAAATACCTCTGATACACTTAATTAAGATACATACACGCTGAAAATTGCAGGGTACAAGTTACAAACTATTAAAAGTGGTTAGACTTACAAGTTAGAGTTACAAATAAGTTACAAAACTAAAAAACTCGTACCTTCGACTTATAATCCTGAAGATTTTTTACTACTTCTGTGCTCGTAGCTTCTTTGCTTTGACCGACGAATTTTGTTATGACTGGGCCCGATAATGGTGGCCTGACCTAGGTCACTCTGAAAGTCACCATCAGGTGACGATCGAAAACGAAGATACAGGAATACTGTTTCGTTGGACGTCGACTAGAATGGTCATAAAACCAGCTTTCGATTTCACTATTGTTATTGAGCAGAATTATTGATATATATACATAGATAGTAATGATATACTTAGTCATGGCAATAAAGAAACTGTAACATCGCAGCTTCACTTTTTGTTTTCTTAGATATATAAGTGTACAAGAGGCATATTTCAAATGTTCATTATAGGCGAAGATAAAAAAGTTGAAAATAGTGTCTTTACTATTTTTGTGCGTGTTTTGTCAAACATTTC
>NW_015374044.1:0-433 GCF_001272555.1 Dufourea novaeangliae | reverse complement strand
GCGCGCCTCGCCCTCCTCCTCTAGATGCGAGCGGGGTCGGTCATCTCCCGACCCCGCTCGTCGTCCTCCTTCCGCGAGATCACGGTCTCGCAGAAGGAGGACATCGCCTTCCACGAGCCCTCGCTCCCCACCATGGCAGCGACCACGGCAGGGAGCGAAAGGTCCCACCCGACCGCCAGTCGGAGCACCCGCCTATCCCTGGAGAAGGCAGGACACTCCTCCAGTGCGTGCTGCGCGGAGTCGAGCTCCGCGCCGCACTGGTGGCAGCCGGGCGTCTCCTCTGCACCAACCTTCAGCAGGTACTCCCCGAAACACCCGTGCCCGGAGAGCACCTGCGTCAGGCGGTACGTCAACCGGCCGTGGCGGCGGCCCATCCATGCATCGAACACAGGCAGGACCGCCCCCACGGCCCGCTGTCGGGCGGCGCCGCTGA
>NW_015374043.1:855142-855937 GCF_001272555.1 Dufourea novaeangliae | reverse complement strand
TGGTGGAACTTCACATCAGGATATCTGATTTAGTGTTCAGTGATGCAACATTTAAAGAAACTGCAACAAAAAACAAGACAAATTTGTTACACTCAATATTATTATTACTGATAAATATAACACGACAATTATTCAGTTTATAATATTTATGAATTACGTTGTAGCATAATACATAACTATGCTGCAATCATGTTTGTTTTTTTACTTAATCAATGTCCCGCTTTTCTACATATGCATAAAGTCATTACAAGTACCAAAGTTGCATTATTTATGTATGCTTTGATAAAAAGCATGATAAACTATGCAGCTTGTATTAATCAAATTTACACCAAAAACTGTATATAAATGCAAATACAATAATCTCATATGGAAAGACATGAGAAATTATCTATAATCTATTTTAATACAATTTCAGGATCAAGATATGTAAATCATAAACATTTCCAATTTGAATGTCTCAAAGTATTGTGGTTCAAATTTTGTAACATTCAAGGAAATCATTTTGAATGCTTCAACCACATAACAATATGTATTGAAAAAATTGCTCCAAAAAATTCTCATTTGATCTTAACACAAACCATGAAATCACGATTATTTCACTTCCGGTTAAAAACAATATAAAAATACGTAATGAAGTGTCACTTTGTTGTGATAATAAATGTTATAATAAATATTATAATAACTTACCAGAATTCACCAATTTCCCGCCGAATTCTGTTTGAAGGCAGTCAGCGATGCTCAGGACGGTAGTGCGTACTTTCGAACCGAAACTCTGAAACAGAAAATAAACATAAA
>NW_015374043.1:845090-854654 GCF_001272555.1 Dufourea novaeangliae | reverse complement strand
TATGTTGCAAAGATTACAAATTGGATCAGAAATACGTAAATGTTACATTAATTGTTACACAGTGAAACCAAAGACTAAACCGAAACCTATGATATCGAATTAATTTGAGATTATTTAGTCCAAATTGGATAAATATTAAAGGACAGTAACAATAGAGAGCTAATGAAGGTCTAGGAATTAATATATATGAATAAAGATGAAAGGTAAATGTCAAACACTCACTTTGGTACGAGCAAACGGCTTCCACGTCTTATCCCTCCAAATTCTCCGAAACGAATGACACTACGGTTACATTCGGCCGGTCCCGAGCTTTCATTCGGCTATCTTCGGGAAATTCCGAGTAGCTGATTGGTCAGAGCGGTATATCCTGCAGTAATACGACTTGGCGGGAACAAACATGTGCATCACTCCAGTTTAAACGGCGAATGTAACACTGAAAAAACATAACGCCAAAAATATATATGTATTTCGTCATTTATCCAAAAGATAACTTATTAAAAGTCCGTTAACATGTTTATAGAGAATACTAAATTTACTCAGACTTTACTAAATACGTAATGAAGTGTCACTTTGTTGTGATAATAAATGTTATAATAAATATTATAATAACTTACCAGAATTCGCCATTTTCCTGCCGAATTCCGTTTGAAGGCAGTCAACGATGCTCAGGACGGTAGTGCGTACTTTCAAACCGAAACTCTGAAACAGAAAATAAACATAAACTGTAAATAATTACACTACGTTAAGAATAGTTAGGTTACAAATGAAGAATTATTAAACTGGTGATATGTTGCAAAGATTACAAATTGGATCAGAAATACGTAAATGTTACATTAATTGTTACACAGTGAAACCAAAGACTAAACCGAAACCTATGATATCGAATTAATTTGAGATTATTTAGTCCAAATTGGATAAATATTAAAGGACAGTAACAATAGAGAGCTAATGAAGGTCTAGGAATTAATATATATGAATAAAGATGAAAGGTAAATGTCAAACACTCACTTTGGTACGAGCAAACGGCTTCCACGTCTTATCCCTCCAAATTCTCCGAAACGAATGACACTACGGTTACATTCGGCCGGTCCCGAGCTTTCATTCGGCTATCTTCGGGAAATTCCGAGTAGCTGATTGGTCAGAGCGGTATATCCTGCAGTAGTACGACTTGGCGGGAACAAACATGTGCATCACTCCAGTTTAAACGGCGAATGTAACACTGAAAAAACATAACGCCAAAAATATATATGCATTTCGTCACATATAGTAACATATTTAGAGTAAACTAAATTTATTCCGACTTTACTTCATGGGGAGCATGATCTGGAAAGCGATTATGATAATGAGGGGACAGTGATTTGATAAACCAGGTGATAATTTCCAACACGCGTTGGTCGAAGCGCGGGTGAATTTCTCTTAGAGGAGAAGCTACTCTGATATCATTTTATGGAGGCCTTCAGAGAACGACAGCGTACATATATTTACTATCGAGAATCTGTGGCTGTTCCTATGCGTTTACTACTGCATACATTTATTGGATCCATACTTTTCCATTCTTTTAGCATTAGACACATTCTGCAAAAGATCATCATTGTACTTCTGTTTCTCTTTGACATTCTGTTTCAGGAATCATCGTGGATTCAAACTTCGAACTGAAGTACCTACACCTAATAATAATGTCTCGTTCCAATCTTTCAGAGTCTGTTTCAGAAATCATCACGTGAAGACAAATAATAATGTCTCGTTCTAATCTTTCAGAGTCTGTTTCAGAAATCTTCATATGAAGATAAATAATAATGTCTAGTTCTAATCTTTCAGGTTCTGTTTCAGAAATCTTCATATGAAGACATCTTTTTTTGAAGACATCTTAATTTATTCGTACCACCACAGACGAGGTATAACTGATAAAAAGAAACCATCTTCGAAAATCTATATTTTGTACAGCAAACTTTAAGGAACGTGTGGCTATATCCTATTCAGATTTTTAACCGACAGACCTCAATATTTGGTTTTCAAAATATCTTCCTGTCTAGTCTCAGATCCTGAAACAGCCAGCCGTTCGAGAGTAATAATGTATATTCATTAAATTTCGAATCTAATGCGTGACGAAGAAAAATGATGCCCGTTCAGTGGTGTAAATGCAATCGAAATTAGATGCATTTGGGGTTGCCGCTCTATAAGGGGCTGTGGTAATACAGGCATAACTAATTTTTTAATTTTGGAGTTCTGCAGTATTACGTCCATGCATTAAGTCCTCAGGAACAATTTGAGACTAATGACGTTCATTTTGAGCTTTTAATTACTGAAACATTCGCATTTTTCGATCATTACGCATTTTCACTGACCTGTCGGGATGATTTGGCTAGCAGTTTGAGCGAATTGCCACGGGTGGCGCCACCAGTCGAAAAAATAATGACATTTTGCTATTAAATGCGATTTTAACAGTGTTCTAGTCGTTTATTATTATTGGCAATGACAGAAGATCAATCTACGTTCTTTAAGCTTCAAACTGAATGATTGTTTAAGATGGAAACTACCAGCATAACATTGGAAGAATTGTCCAAAGTGAACTAACCGGGGTACGCATGGCGAGATACAGTGTCAACCGTTGCAAACAAATGTGATTTCAACAATGTTCTTGTAATTACTGGTTGCCAGCCGCTAGCAAGTACTAATCTACGTTCTTGAAACTTCGAATTTAATACCGAAAAATAGTTGAAACATTATTTCAATTGCTCCTCGTTAATACGTTGTTATAGATATATCTGACTATTGATTATTATAAAACAGATCAGGAGCAATTTTTGGGTACCATAATACTTGTGTAAAAAGACCATTTACTATCTATTTTGCAAACAACAAGTTTTTGTTTTTTCATTTACGAATATCTCATTAAATATTAACGGTGCGATGGGAGCAATTTTAGATTCCGAGGGAGCAAACTGGAACAATTTTTTAAGATATAAATTGTTAAGAAACACTAATATTCGGTGCCAACTATTTTTCGGTGGTCTCATTTTCAAAACCCGTACTGCATTCTTTTACCTAGGTATGGTACTAATGGAATCCTGTTACCAAGTTTCATACACTGTTCCCTTTTTAACCATCCAATAGTACTGCCAAAAGGTTCTCCTGCAGTTTAATCGATCACCAATATAACGCCAGGTTATCCACAGTTCGTTCTTTACCGATTACCAGTAAACTCATACAACAATTAGTCTGAAATCGCTTCGGACTGTCTCTCGTATCTTCTCACGCTACGAAAGCCATCGGTGTTGCAATCCCCCCCGTTCTGCCGCCTGACATTGGGCCCCGTATTCACCATAGGTAACAGGGTCCATCGCGTGCATGACAAACGATCATAAAGCGTATGCACTTTGACTTTCAAACAAACGGTCCCGGTAAAACGCAACGTTTCTCCCGCTAAGAATAATGATCACGTAGATGCAAATCTCAGCCCACTTAAAAGTCGATAACTCTTCGAGATGCGTGAAAGCATCGCGCCGAGGTTTGAGGGGAAGGGACGCGAAGAAGTTAGTGCCGGTTTATCGGGTGCCCGCGATCGGCCAGGTGAAATCGCGGGACTGACTTATTATTTTAGACTCGTACAATAACTTCTGACCGATGCTATCGTCGTGTTCCGGGGTGGGGGGTTGAAGGAGAATCATTGTGAAGCGATGAAGTGGCGACGTGTCGCGCTGCAAACTCCAGCTGGCATATTTTCGCAGTGATCTTCACGTTTCGCTTCACCTGACATATTCTACAAGAACAATCGAGTGGGTACAGTAGACATTCGGTTAATGTAGGTCTCTTTATTACACCTTGTGAACGCCCTTCACTCAAGGGGGGAACGAATATAATATTGTGTTAATAAAATGTTTCAATACTCAATAACGTGAATAAACTTTTTTGATATCTTTAAAAATAACGGAGATAGTAAGGCGATCAAAAAGTGCGTACATACAGCCCATCCTATATTTAGCTGCATCGAACAAGTGATCGGACAATAGACGGGAAGAACGCGAGTCTACAGCCCCGAAAGGTACAATAAACGAATGCCTACTGTATGTACGTCGATTACGCTTTGGCCAGCAAACACCGTGTGTTCGGTGCTTGCAGAAGGGAAACACGAGCGAGCAAAACGAAACTGAAAGAGAAGAAAAATTCCTGGCTGGCTTTCGAGTACCTGCTAATGAACGCAACCGGAACTGGAACTTCGGTGGTGCGCGCTTTGGGAACTGGGCGGGTAACGCTAATGCCTAAACAAATGGTCGACCTCGCGAGAAAAAAAGACTCGACTTTTGTGCGCTCTTGCGCCCAACCCTTCCCCCCCTATCAACGTGTGTTTCTTCAACGTCGCACTAGAAATCTCGACCGAGTGCTCTCCACCCTTGAAAGCTACCTCTGTGAAAGAGTAATGTGTTCCGCGAGAGCTGTACCGTTGATTACCTCTCCTCTTTGGCAAGGTCAGCTCGAAAAGTCTCCCAGTTTCTTTTCTCTCTTTTCTGAGATTTAACTCGAGCACTTAATTGAATTCTTGATGAAGCTCGGCTCCACGGAGTACTGGTGTAGAAAAACTTTGCTCGATTCTTGGATCGGTGTTACGACCTAACATAAGTGTACATTAGGAATATCGATCGTAGGATTACTGATCGTTTGAATAAGCTTGGAATTCTGAAGAGAATGATATTCGTTCCAGCCATGTATTGCTATTAGTTTATGAAATATTTAATGCTCACTGATGATTTACTGTAATTACAATTTCTCTCTTTTTTCAACCTCGGCTAGTTGTTCGTTATTTTTTTCGGTAGCTTCGGGAGATGATCAAACGATGCAACGTGAGAATGCACTCGTAGAATGACAATGGGATTTCAGTGGCAGCACAATACTTCGTTATTCGTGCGCGCACCGGGTTTGGCTCCCTGCTTGCCATCAATATGCGGCCATTAGCGGACACGTGTGTACACATGTGTACCGCAGGTTACCTGCGTCGCCGTTTACGGGTACACCTTTTCACGTTGTCCATTGTACGAGAGAAGCCAATATTCTCCCCCTTCCACTCTCAAACCACTCTAACCGAAGGACTTTAAATTTCGTTATTTATTACGGGAGAGGTCAGTGCCATTTTGGATTCCACGGGAGAATGTGTCGAATCGTGATTTAGTGACCCCTCGTCCCGTCGTCTACTCCTGCAAAGGTGAACATTTTACGACGACGTGAAAAGTGAAAGGAAGAAACGTCATTTTCCAGTTGTCTTTCTTTTTTCTCCCTCTCTTCGCAAGAGCTCCGCGAACATTTTTCATTTATCGTGGCGGGGTTTGCCACGAACTGCATGCCGCAAATGCGACAACGTAAATCTTGCAATGACGGAACCGTTGCGAAACCGTCAAGAATTTTCTTCCCCGCGGGTCAGCAGCCGCGGACGCCGTTTAAAAAAATGGGTCGGCCGTCGATGTCATGGATGACTGGCGTTCACGTAATTACCAGTGACGACGCGTTTCCGCGACAGGACAAAGCCGCACGCGCGTGTAGCGTTGTTCGGCGTGTTCACACGAAGGGAATCCCACGAGCGGAGGGGGTTCCGTGGATGACGAATTTTCTTGGAAAGAGCATCGAGGATATTACGATTCTTAATTACACGAGGGTGTACCACCTTCGTGACGATGGGCTCGGTTCTGCACGAAATTAACCGAGGGCCTCTCCTTCGGACACCGTAAACAGACGCCATATGCACTGACTTGCTTGGAAGTGAATCATCTTTTGGACGTCGAGGGGAACAGTACATGGAGACGTGAGTAATTTTATTAAGCGTTCAATACATTACTTGTTTAAATATTATTTATTATATTGTTCTGTGTTTGGCATTTCATGGAATGCCAAGTCCCGTCATTTATTGCACTAAGAATTTCAATTAGACACCGAGTATATACCCTCATGAGCAAACTCGGCTTCCGCTAGAGGAAAAACTGGCGTAGAAAAAAAGTCTCCCAGCACTTACTAAATTTATTTTTTTTTTTTTTTATTAACGGTATTGTATAATCGTCGAAAATCATTTTCCCGTAACTATCTAGTAAATTCGAAACAGTGACTGGAGGTACAACCATTCGATGTAGTAATCCCTCTTCCTTCCGTGACATTACAAACATTAGAATTACCTAATGCCGACCGTTGCCATTCATTCAATTAACACATCAACCGCGCCGTGTCCATTAATAGCCGGACAAATGGCGTCGGTCGGACACATGTCAGGCCGCGAACGGTGTCGAACAGAGGGAAAAGGCTCGATAAATTAACGCGAGTTATACCAACGTACACATATATAACCGTTCTGAAACAATTAACCCGGGAACTGAGCTCGCAAGAGTCCAACGTAGCGTGTCCACGGGAGAAGCGTAGGTGCAAGGGGCTAGATTGATTTCCATTATCGTTTAAAGTCTCCGACTTCCATCAGGCCCGCACCCTTCGCCACATCCCCGGCAGATGGGCCTGTTTGAGTCATTATCGTTATTGTCTGTGCGGCTAGGGAGCTCGCTGCGAGCCATTTACGTACCGGGTGGCAAGAATACAGTAACGTTTCACAAAATCTCGAAAAATCGTAGGTAGTTATCCCTCTTTGTAGCCGTAAGAGTAATCTAGCAATTAGATTAAAAGAAGTTTCATAAAAATCTAATGAAAAAGGACGAAATTTCTATGATAGATTGGTGTTTAGAAAGCAGGGGGATGTAAAATTCGAATCTTCGGAAAATTCGAGAACTTCATGGGTATTCCTTTGCAACCGTAAGAGTAATCTAACAACCCGATTACTAAGTTTCATAAAAATCGAATGAAAAAGGAAGAAATTTCAGTACTCGTTGAATATTTCATAAGTCAATGGTACATTGGTGTTTAGAAAACAGGGGGATGCAAATAATTCGATTTTAGGGTGAAACGTTCGAACGTTTTGAATACAATGATTGACGGCGATGTGATCGTGCTGTGACTCATGCGGGCTCCGAATCGTCATCTTGTACGTTCGCCACAGGTAACAGTCCAAAGATGCATTTCACGAAATCGTGTGTGTGAATTGTTGAACGAACGCGCGCACAGAGTTTCGTGTCGTTGACTCATCCGCGTCGCTGTTGACACGCACGACCTGACCCGTTCAAACGGCGAGTCTCGTTTTTTGTTTTCGTCTTTTTGCTGTCACACCGGTGGCAACCGTTGGGAACAATGCCGGGGACCGGAAGCTGCGCGCGGAAAGGGTTTGGACCGTTTACGGGAGGCTCGTGGAAAAATTGGCCGCGACATCATGGGCGACACGAAACTCGATCGTGGGACAATGGCGACGGTAAATTGCTCGTGAAGGGTTTGATGGATCTTCTTTGAAAGCAGGGTAAATTCCCAGAAGTGGATCAGAACAGACTCGAATCAAAGCGTGAAAACGAACTATATGGCCGTCTATGTACGTGCGTATCGATCTATGGGACACGCCGTAACTGTTTCTTTCAGCGGGCACGCAAATACAAACCGCTGATTGGCATTCGATGCCAGGACTCGCCGCCGCGTAGCGGAAACGAACTGTTTCGTCGTGAAAGGGTTGGTCCCTGACATTGATTGCTTGATTGTCTCCGGCTAGGCCCAAACGTGGCGATCTAGCGCGATGATCTAACGCTGCGGCGACCGTTCGTTGACCCCCAGTGGGCATCGTTTCTTCGCATAGAGAGTTAGATACCTTCTCTCTCTTTATTTCTCTTTCGCGAATCATTTCGGTTCGTCGAAATTATCCAACCTCTGGTCAACATTCGATGATCTTCCACGAATCGTCCGCATAACACCACATTTTACTACGTCCCTGTTATTGATACACCTCGCCGAGTACCTGCGTGGGCGGACGTTGTCGACGATTCAGTGTCCCTGGGGACACGAGATGCCGTTTCTCGGTTTACGCGCGATTTCCCCTTCTATGCCCGGCCGTTTAGGCCCCGTCGCGATGCTACGGACGTCATAATCGAAATTACCATCGATAAATAAACGGTGCCACCACCGGAGGGCCCGACGTATCGCGGCGCTATTTATGCGTCGGAGGAGATAGACTGTGGTAGCTTTGAGACCGGTCGGTTTCACAGTCACGTCTATTTGGACGCGGCGTGGGTCGCGAAAGAATTAATTCTTGCGGGCGTGGGACGGGAGCGGGCACAGACTAACGGCATTCGTGATTTTCTTCTTTAAGACGGTTGATGGAATTGTTTACGATCGAGGAGCCCCAGAAATTTTCTGCCCGTTGTGGGATAACGTGGAACGTTGTTATTATGTTTCTGTTGTTCCTGTGGGCTGTTTCGTTTTAATATTTTTATGGGGACTGGTAAAGGACCAAGCTGTGAAATAATGAACGTTTTACATACATGAGATTTTTTAGTCTTTCTGCAATCATATGTATATCCAGGTGGACGAAGGAATAGAGATGAAACAATTATCAAACGAATCCCCGAAATTCCCCCTTCCCATAGAATTCAATAATGTTAATTGACTGAAAAAAATTGCTATTTATTGTTTATTTTATTGTTAATTTTTTACCAACAATTGTCACATAGATCAAATCACAGATGAAAGGGAATTTGTGTATTTGCCATTGAGAGATTAAGGGGTTAATTTTTTTTAAAAGGGTGAGTTTATTTATAGATTGAACACATCCTCTATTTCTTAATGTGAAAGGTGACAGAAATAGATACTTATCACAAAAGTGCAAGAAGTAGCCTACTAAGTACTCACTTCGTTCGTCCAATAATACTTTAATCGTTCGTAACTGTTATCTACTATTTCTCAACAAGTTCAAAATTTGATAAAGAAATTGCAAAAACACTTGCTAACTTTCAATAATATTGGTCTCCAATAGCCTCCGCCATTTTTATACATAAATATAGATATATTTCGTAATTGATAGCTTTTAATTCCAATCCCTAGGATATTATGATCAATTTCAAGGTGAAGAATATACTCGTGAATTTTCTGACACAATTGGACGCCGATCTGTATGAGGGCTGTCGTTGTTCCGTCCTTTCGCTAGCCCAGTTCCCATAGTTCCAGTCGATCGTACGTCATCGGTGCTGGCGACAGAGTCTAGAACCGCAACGGGACGGGTTGCGATTTCATTGGCGAGTCCATTGAATTTCAACCGGACTTTAAATTGCCGTGAAGTTACAGTTATACGTACGTATAAAACTAGTCTCCGCTGGGACGGGGGGAGGTGATGATCGAGGGAATCCGCGCGATGAATAAAAAGCGGTCCGTCGATCCGTCGACAGAGAGGAGGACGCGGATTTCACCGGCGACCGGCTCGATAATAGCTGCGGATCCCGGCCAACCTAAATGTCCAATTAAAGGCTCGAGAAAGTGCACCGTTCTGTTTTCCTCGGCAATTTTTCAAAATCCCCCTTGCGTAAATCTTCGTCAAGACGCTCGCTGCCCCCACCCACCCGATGCGCAGGAGGTAATTGCTTTCTGGAAGAGCAGTCTCTAACCTCGCCTCCTCTAATTCTTCTTCTTCGTCCCGTTTAATTTCTGTTGTCGTGCCTTTCTTTTATTAAA
>NW_015374043.1:837726-845042 GCF_001272555.1 Dufourea novaeangliae | reverse complement strand
GGAATGCTCTTTCAACCTTGTGAAACCTTGTTCTGGTATGTTCTGATGAGAAATGTTCGAAGAATGTAGGAAGGTCATCTTCATAGATCTTCCAAGGAATATAAAGATTTTTGTAATCTACAAAGTGTTGGTCTAGTTCTTAATTTTTCTATCTTCATTAGTCTCTAAACTCGTCTCTATGCTCGTCACCAGCCCCGATATCTGAGTATCTTCACCTACAATTTAATTCTACGACATTACGAGCCTTCCAACTGTTAATAAACTGTACAGAAACATAATTAAAAATAATTCCCGAATCAAGTTTATATTACTAATCATCGTTCAGAGAGACTCCACCCTCCCATGAAAAGTCCACAGAAACTGTACAAACATCCGCTACAGATATCGAATAACAAGCTTGACATCAAGCAGGGGCACGAATCGTGTCTGAATAGACCCGAACAATGGGAAACAAGACGGTGACAAGGACTCGTCCCAAAAAAGGAGTCGACCTTCTATACCATTGTTAGACGTCCAGGTGTAGGAGGTCCAGGTGGGAACCACGGCACGCGACTCTATGCTCCGTCGAAAATGCATTAAAGCCCGATACTCCCGGGGCTGAATGAATGCGTTCGAGCCGAATGAATGGGAGGACACGAGCTCGCCGTTCGAGTAGAGTGAAGCTGTTACTCGGTGGATACGTGATAGGCCTACAGAAGCGAAAAGAAACCTCGACCGTCATCACCTCGAGATCTCATACTTCACGTGGCACTGATACGAACTGAGAACTATTCTCTCGATCCGTGAGAAGAGATTCTTCTTTTCTATGAGCTAATAGCAATTTTCGTATTTAAACGGTTTTAAGACTCCTTTCCTCTTTAGCAGCCGGAGAAAAATCGTGGCACTTAGGGAAATTTTTTTAAAGAAGATATGATAAGAAATCTTCCTGGCCTTCATCTATTATACATTAGGGTAAATGAAAACAAATTTTGGTTTAATATTCCTGCATTGTAGATGGCGCTAACGAATATTGAAACAAACATTTCTTTCATTTACTCGAACATGTAATAAATAAAGGCCAGGTAGATTTTCTTATCACATCTTCTTCGCATTCTTAATGCGAACCTGACCACCACTCGAGAAATTACCGAATTTCCGAAGGCATATAACGATCACCTCACGTTATCTCCAGATTTCACTTAAGCCTTTTCTCCGCATAAATTTAATTACACGCTTAATCTCGCGAGCACCGTAATGACTTTATCGGCAAGATACGTTTTTCGAAACTGTCCTCGTGAGAGGATACTATGCTGCACGAATGACGGTTGAGAGAAGGAGGTTCTTCTCACGTCGCGATTTTACTTTTACGGCCGCTTTCGCGGGGCAGATGTAACCACGCTCGCGTGACTTTTGCGGTCGGTTCGAGCGTTGGTACCGTATATCATAAATTCTCACGAGGATGGCCCATAAAGCCGCGGTACCGTCCGCGCTTCTCGTCCGACATTAATATGGAGCCGGTACCCGCGTAACCCCGTGTGTTTCCCGGCGATCCACGCCGCGGCCTGCTTCGACTTGGCCACCGTTACACGCATTCTTTACGTCTTCATCAAACAATAAATTGGCCGTGGTGCCCGCGGATTCAAACTCGCTGGCGAAAGATTTTTACGCGAAATATATAGTAATTTCTCGATGAGTGTTCGAAGGCTTCTCACCACCGAATATTAAATATTTCATACACTAACGTCCATATGAGACTGAAATAATTCTGAGACTCATTAAAAAGGTCAATGTTACACCAGGAAATCTCCCTCCTTGAGGCCCTGATGTTCAGGGCCGAGTAACCTTCGAACAATCATAGAGAATTTACTGTACAGGGTATCCCAAAATAGCTTCGTCTCCCGGAAATAAGGGGTTCCTGGGATGATTGGAAATAACTTTTTCCTTAGCAACATTGTTAACGAGATATTAACGGAAAACCCCGACCAATTGCGATTGGTATGGATATAGATGTGCAAATTCATTATCTACATTCTAGATAAAGAGTTTCGAATAACGAATAAAAGATAAAACCAAGTACTTCCCCATTTTTCATCGATCAAACGTGGAAATTCCCAATTTTATATTCTTGAATGAGTGTTAACTCATTAACTGTTCAAAGGTCAGGATGAAATTCTTAGATACTGTTGGTTTTCACTACATATGTTACTCGAATAAAATTCTGTCCAACTCTGTCTTGGAGAATCTTCTGCCATCTTCTTGCATCTGTCGATCCTTTGCACGTATTTCACACTTCAGTCACACATATTCTACGTGTTCTAACCTCATAATCTCTTTCAGTGAATGAACCATTCAGGACCCAGGAAAATCCACCAGATGCTGTACTCAATTTGTACCCACCATAAACTGATTCTCCTTCCGAGAAGGATCCAGCCTGGCGGCCGCTGTGAATTTTGACACTACCGTGGAATCCTGATGGGAATAACGGGAACCCGCGCCATCGGGCTCACACCGCGCTGGCCTTATGGTTTCCGTGACACGTGACACCATAACGTCCGCGCTTATGTATCCCTTGCCCTTACGCTATTTATCCCGTTGGTCCCGTTACCGGTTCGCGAGCAAAGCGCGAAACCCACCTATGATATAATAATGATACGTTCGGTTTTGCGGCTAGTTCCATATCTTCCTCGGATTCAGCGAGCCATAATCGCCATCTTTGACCTCTTACTACCGCAATCCTTTATCCCAGACTTTTAAATAACCAGCGAAAGATTCAGTTACCCTCCGTTTCTCATAGATCAAACAAAGTTTTAACCAGCTTTATTCCAAAACTTTATCCCCAGGAACAAAAAAGTTTCGTCACCAGGGATCTACTTATTTTTAATTCCTTTCGAGTGGTTTATGGTCTTTGGAAATTTTTAATATCCTAAAATATAAGGAATAAATTCTGTGAAATTTTCTGTGGGATACCGAAGACATTCGCGAGGAACGTAATAAGCGGGTTTACACTGTCCTCGGGAATGAACAAAATCGTCGAGCACTTTCGTTTCAGGAAGAGACTACCGCGGCGACCGCAGTAATCAAAGACTACAATGAACGTTCCCCCCCGCGCGCAATTAAGCGGCGGCGGCCGCGTAATTAAGCTCCTCTTTACGGTGAAACATTCCTTGGAGCTTGCCAATGGAAAGTTTGCGCCTGAACGCGACACGGAAACCATTGATCCAGGTTTTTCTACTACCTTCGAGATTATCGTCCCATCGTAGACCAGAGTTCGGGACAATAATCGAGAGGAGTCTGTAGTGGAGATAGAACAATTAAAAACTAGTCGAATGAATTGTGTATTGGTATCGGAGAACGGAAGAATTGATAATTTATCGTTTCAGTCTTCGTCGATCAGTCCCTCTTACTATGTCACGCGTTATAGCTGTTGTTATCGAACCTAACCTAGATCCAGCGGTCCCCGTTGGAACAAGGAACGGGTGGATACGGGAAATCGCTGGAAGGAAATAGTTTACGATCTAGGAAACCGTAAATTCTACGGTTCACGGTAGAAAAATCCAGCAACACTGTCGACCGTGGAATTTATGTCGCGACGATCCCGCGTGCGAAATTTTCCCGGCGACCAATAAATTTCTGGCCGATTAATCCGAGTCGCCGGGGGTTGCAATCCCTATTAATCTAATCTGTGGATCGAGAAAGATATGGAAAGAGAGAAAGGGAGAGAGACACACCAGCGGGCAAAATCGCTTTCTCGACTCGAGAATCGCTCTGCCATTACGCGGCCGTCCCTTTTCCTTCGGACGAGCGTTTCTGCCCACGCGTCTAGCAAGCTCGGTCAATTATTCGCTCGAAGCTAGACGGTGCAGCGAGAAGGGAAAACTGCAGAGAGTACCGGAAACTGTGCGTGAACCAACACATACAGACACGTGATTCTGGTCTCGCAGATGAGCCGTCGTTTTATCGGCCCATTCTCTGTCCCTCTTACTTGGAAAATGGTGAAAAATCCTGGACGCTCGGAAAAATATTCGGGAACGGAGCCAACCGAAACCGTTACACCTCCCACGAATCCCCTCGATCTTCCAGTTACCAATTCCTGGAATCTGCGATTATTTCGCGACGTTAAAAACGTCGTTCTACGCTCGAAGATTGATTGTCCCGGCGTTGGGAGGTTCCTCGAGTGTCGCATGCGATTCTGATGGCTGGAAAACGAGGATTGAGGAGACGTTCTTGTTTATTCGGATTCTGAGGAGTGGGAATGGAGTCGCCTAGGATGAATTTAGCGAGTATCAAAGATAATGTGGGATAAAGTGGATCGAAGTGGTAGTGTCTGGTGAACCACCCTGTAGATTCGGAATTAATTCTCGATCATCTTTTAACAAATTCTTTCGAACATTGTTAACTCTCATTTTAAAAGTGTGTCGAATATTGTCGCGGATTAACATCTAACTTTTGCTAGCAAGGATTCATACTTTCATTCATGTGAATTAGATCTCCACGTTTCTAGTTGAAAAATTCAAGTACTCCTTCCAAAAATAAATTTTAAAAAATGAGAAAAATCGTTCTGCTTATTATTGATATTTTCGACTTCAAAATAACAAGATATATACCAGTCTCATAATTTTCAAATAACGATTTAAGGGTCTGGGCATTAAAAGATAAAACAGGTAAAAAATACTGGACTTATTGGTAGAACCAGTACAATAAAAATCGTGGAAAAATCGGTAGTGAAAGGTATTGGTCCTATCTATCCCACCTTAAGTAATCGTCACAATTACGTTACCAACCCCATGTCACGGGGCCAACTGTCTTATTCCATTCCAGTAATGATTCCAAAGATACCGTCTGCATTGAACATTAACTTCATTCAACGTGCTCATTTATCACAGTCACGTTCAATCCATGGAAACGTCGTCGCCGGGGAAAACGGGAAACAAGGAGCAGCCTGGAAAATATTTGCGAACTGCCAGCTGGAATTTCCGGAGAACGTTCGCGCGGAAGCTGGGATTATTTCCGCGGACATAGAGTCGAAAACGGCAGCCGCGGAGAAACGCCCTGCGCTTTCGACCACGGTGAAATACGCGGGGCGTTAAATCGATTTGACCGTAAAATCCGGGGACTACAAAAGCCCTGGTCTTTGAAACTACGCGGGTGCGGTCCGCGCGAAACTCCGTTCGCGCACCCTTTGTTACTGAATATGTATCTGTAATCCTATTAGCCCCAACCCCCTTCGGCGAACGATTTTGCGACCTGTTATTAATCGGTATTAACAACGTTGAAAATTTACCTGGGCACGGCCGGTCCCCGGTTTTTTCATTTCCGCGGCATAATTGACCGTCGAATCGATGAGTTGTCGCCCCATAAATTTCAACCCCCTGCGCCTGTATTTTCCGTTGAATATGCATATCCGCTTTCATTGATCATTTTGACCACGAAATTTCTATCGATTACACGGCCTGAACAACTGTCACGTAGTTCTTCCAAAAATTTTGTTCTTATTTGGATTGGATTCTTTGGATTCTTTTGGACGTACAGTCAATCATCGATGAGTGTTCCAAGGCTCCTCGGAACTGAGTTGTCAGACGTCATCTTTACTGTATTACGTACTCTGAACGGGGAAGATCTTCCAGATCAGTTGATATGCAATATTTTTCCTAAATACTACTAAAAATGGTAATATTAATAATAATAGTTAGAAATGTTTCGCGACGCTTCCAAAATAGCTACGTTTCCAACGCAAAGGGGAGTGAGTCGCCATTACAGAGGTTATTCGTAACACAGTCGCGTTATGATCTCCGATCTTCATGCGCACCAGTTTCTGTATGCTCTCGATACGTGTCTCGGGAACGATACGCTTCGACATTATGTTCTTGCGTTCCGTGGTGTACAGTCGTTAAACCTCCAGTTACACCGGCAACACGCTCAAAATGCGTGTAAGGGGGTCGCAGTGGTGTAATGGCGGTT
The DNA here is from genome assembly GCF_001272555.1 of Dufourea novaeangliae. Lineage (NCBI taxonomy): Eukaryota > Metazoa > Arthropoda > Insecta > Hymenoptera > Halictidae > Dufourea > Dufourea novaeangliae. The sequence goes on along the minus strand of NW_015374043.1, from coordinate 839,105 downwards.
TCCGGAGCTACTTGCCACGATTACGAATATTGTTATTGTTATCGTATACGGTTTCGCAGCTACCTGGAATTTTCCTTTTTGCGCACACCATGAACGTCAGAGAATCTTTACCGAGTGATTCATTCTGACCCACGAAAGAGATACGCCACGGATGAAAAAACATATTTTTTTATACGAGGCCAAATTCCGTGTGTATATTACGAAATGTATTCGTGACGGAAGAATTACACAGATTTTATTCGTACAAGAAAATTCCATTTGACCATCTGCTGATCCAGAAACTTGTTCCGATTCAACAAACATTAAACCTTAATTTATAAGGTAGCAGTATCTCGTGAAAAATTAAGCGACCAGGGAGAATATTGTCCCCTACAAGATTTCCTGTTGGAAATAAATGAGATATTTAAGAAATGATTGATATCAGATCGCCCAGCTTCGAAAATACCCGGATCAGGGATCATTAATCAACATCGTTCGGTAGCGGTGTCAGCTTTTCTATCGAACATCCGACAGCAGCCGTGGAAGGCTTCGATCAGGGGGTCGGTGGGGTGTCTAGGGAGGAAAAACGAGCTTCCTGAAAATACAGGCCACTGCGGGGCGGCACGGCCATTTGGCTATCTGACGTAGCACGAAAGTTAACAGGACGCTCTAGCATCCCCCGGAATTGGCTGACCTCTCGGCCTGTGGTTGCTGAACAACTTTGTTCACCGTGTCCTCCCTCTGCAATTCACCGCGTCGCCATCCCCCACTTTCACAGCCACATTCTAGAACCGGGAATTATTACATTTCGTATCGAGGGGGTGGGAAAGGGACCTGCTTCAGCACTCGAACATTGTTCGACTTCACCGTGAAAATTGGGACATTCCGTAATTTTTCAGGACATTTTTATGTACCCCGTGAGTGAAGAGACATAGAGGTTAACGCATCTATACAATTTGTGAAATATTTGACGGAGGAATAAAGGTATTGCGGTCACAGGACGCTAACATCATAAAAATGTTCAGAGAAGGAAGTCGGAAATATATCACAAACGTAGATCTAAATATCAGTGTAAACAACAAATCCCGGCGAATTTATGGTACTACGTAATACTCCGCGAAACTTCGTTATCCGTCCGTATATACGCGGTTAAGAGAAAAGGGCAAAAGTTTTCTCGTCTCGGTGACCCGATTCTTCATCCACCGACCTGCTTTTCCCTCGCTACTTTATGTTTTTCCGTGTGCCGAATTCTTTACCATACAAATGGGGTTTTGAGGTTAGGTTCGGGGGTTAGGTAACCCTGCGGGATAACGTGTTTAAAATTTCGAGCGAAGCACAGCTGGAGGAATAGTTTAACCCTCTTCGGACAGGACGTTTTTTTTTCTGTTTTTTTTTTTTTT